>NC_051139.1:15023479-15053154 GCF_014839805.1 Manduca sexta
TAAATCTGACCCATTGGTAATAACAGCCCAATGGCAAGATCCTGCTTGAAGATCTATACACCTATGTAAACATACCTCTTACAATGACACTGAATAAAGTGACATATTAGACAAAGTGACCAATTTATTAGCTATATCAACCAATTGTCGCATTTTTGTTTAAACCTGTAATATTGTTTTGGTCCTCATGGTGTTTCTCAGTCTTTCTGTTTTCCATTTTATGCATTAACAATTACTGATGAAGGCGGCAAGATTTTTTATATCTACAAATGTTTGTAAACAATTTTATTGCCATTTTGTTTGCAAACTAGTGTGCACATATAAATTAAAATGTATATCTTTGTATCCATCATCACATATTATAAAACATAGTCCCTGCTGTGTCTGTCTGTCGGTCTGAACACAATAAACTCAAACCTACCAAACTGTATACCTCTTTTATAATCATTGACAAAGATTCAATAAAGATTCCCTGTGATTAATTTGTAATTTGAAATCTCGGTATTGCTACTTCTTAATGTATTGCAATAACCAGATATATGTGTGTCAAAACACAGTCCAGTAAAGATTAAACATCTTATCAATTATCTTAAAAACATCCTTGTTTTATTGTAGAGGAAGACACCTCGGAACGTGGGAAACTTTACAAGCCAGTCTCACGGATAGATGAGCGCACACACACAAGCAGATGTGATCCGCAGCCTGGCACTGAAGTCGGACCCGCCGGGCCGCCCGCGCTCCCTCAAACAGAAGAGGGCAGGACAAAGAAGAAGAGTAACTTGGAACTATTCAAAGAGGAATTGAGACAGTATGTAGATTAACACTCTTGAGATGTAAATGGAAATGAAAACTTAACTGCATTTAATTTGTATTTGCCAATTTCCTTGTTTAGGAATTACATCTGCAGAGCTATAAATTTAAATGTATATCTATATTTTAATTGAAATTGAATAGGATGTTTCTATAATTGCAGTAAATTCCTGATTGTATATAAGCTGAAAATATGCAAAATACTTAATATCACTATCAGTATTGGGTGTAATCAATTATGTGAAAACAAGTGTAGAATAATTATTTTCATTACCAGGATTCAGGAGGAGCGCAACGAGCGACACAAGTTCAAGAATGTGTTGCGCGAGCGCGGCGCGGGCGCAGGTGTGGGCCCCGCCGCGCTCGGCGCGCAGCCCGTGGAGCCGCTCGACGCGCTGCCCGACGTCGGCTCCTACGACAACGGCGACCCCAACACCACCAACCTGTATCTGGGCAACCTGAACCCTAAGGTATTTACTCTTTACATATACATACATCTATTTCATACAACCATGTGTAAAATTAAGACAACTTCTATAATTTTTCATTAAAGTTTATATAGTTTTACAATAGAATAGGCCAGTAGCTTGTCTGATGATTACCTGCACTTGTTGATTTCCCTTTAATATCAGAAACAAACAAAGTGGTGATGTTGACTGACCATATTAAAGACATAGCAACTGCTTATACATTTATATCTTCTAACTTTGAACTATACCTCTGCCATATTGTTTGTAGATAACAGAGCAGCAGCTAATGGAGATATTCGGGCGGTACGGTCCGCTGGCCAGCATCAAGATAATGTGGCCGCGCTCCGACGAGGAGAAAGGCGCGCGGCAGAAACTGCGGCTTCGGCGTCGCGTTCATGTCGCGGAAGGATGGTGAACGAGCTGAGATGCATCAATGGTAACTGATTCAACAAAACTAAATAATGAAGCTTCCTTTGTCAAGTTTTTTTTCTTCTAACAAGAGTATACTGCTCTGAATGAGTAGATATTAAAAGTGAGTTGCTTCATCTTCAGACAGTTTTGAGATTAAAATATGTATCTCAACTTTTCTTCGAATTGAAAAACATTATATTATCTGTTGCTTGGTCATATGCAGATTCTCACTACTCAATATGCCATGAACATAGAAACATAGTTCTTTAAATAGTATGAAGTTCTAACTGCGAACTGTCCCCTGTAGGTAAGGAGGTGATGAGCTACGAGATGAAGCTGGGATGGGGCAAGGCGGTGGTGATCCCGCCGGTGCCGATCTACATCCCGCCGGCGCTGCTGCAGCCCAGCAAGCCGCCGCCACCGTCCGGTTTGCCCTTCAACGCACAGCCTCCCAAACACCTCATCAACAAGGTACCCACTACCATTCCACTATGATACAGGGTAAAACAACATACCGTTCGACAATCGTAAATAAAATTTATGGGAGTGTCTATAGATCTTATCTATAGGATATGTCACTTCCATACTTTTTATTTGTATTAGTTTCAACGATTGTGTAAAGGCATCATGTCTGAAGCCCCTGATTTGTCTAGAATGTGGGAATTAAACCTCGCATTACATTATTAGAAGTGTTTAATTTCAACTGTTTGTAGTGAGGTCTATATAAGCTTTATTAATTTGTTTTTTAACTAACTATTTAACTTACTAAATTACAAAGATTTATATAGATAGCCTTTAAAATAAAACCACCATATTATTATATTTTGCTAGCGATCACTGTATACATGGTGTTAAAAACCGCCATAACAAACCCGCCATAGTGGCCCACGTAAGTGTGTCGCGTTCCGGGATCAGCCTGTGTATATCCGGTTCGAATAGGCCGGCATAATTGTCGACTGCCGAGGGGTAATCATCTCTCGTCAGTCGACATTCTATTGGACCCCACTCTACTTACCATCAGGTGCAGTGGGACACTTTGACATGCAAGTATTAAAAAAAATATATTTTTAGATCCCGCGTGTGAGACCCGGCGAGTATTATCCTAGTGACCCTGAGGATCGGGAAACTTACGAACAGGTCGGTTATATTTTAATATACATACATATAGCTATAATATATATAAAGCTGAAGAGTTTGTTTGAATGCGCTAATCTCAGGAACTACTGATTTAAAAAATATTTTAGTGTCGGATAGCTCACCTATCCGACATGTTAGGCTATATATCATCTGCTATGACCAATAGAAACACAGCAGTAATGAAAACTGTTGCAATCTTTAGCCCGGAAAACTTAAACACGTGGGCGGAACCGCGGGCTAAAATTAGTCGTTAATATACTTTGCTGACTTTGCAGCCACAAGCCCTAATGTTTGTCAGTAAGGCGGTAATGGTGAAATAATTAAAATACTATATTTCAGATTTTATCACAATCTATAGTGAAAGTTGTGGTACCCACGGAGAGGTGAGTGTATTTTAATTGTTATAAAGTATAGCGTGTTAGTTTTATGCGGATTTTTGTAACTTAAGTTTGGTCGGTTTGGGTTGACTTTCTATTTGTTAATTTGTCACTTATTCAAATGATAAAATGCAAGCAGTGTTCCAAAGGCCACATAAATATTCAAACTATTATTGAATTCGTATGTATTTACATGCTATGATGTAATAGGAATAAATCTATCCTACTATCGTCAAAATATAATTGTCAATACATAAGTTTATAATCATTACTGTAAATATAACCATACATTTTTTATTATTATTTTGTTGTATCATATTTTTATTTCTGTAATATTTATGTTTATTTTTTATAGAAATAAAACACTTTATTACTTTATATTTTCATTCTTTCTACCTTTTTGTGACTGAAAAATATTTTCACTCTTAATTTTTCTTTAATTCCCTCAGGAACATTCTAATGCTAATCCATCGCATGGTGGAGTTCGTGATCCGTGAAGGTCCTATGTTCGAAGCAATCATCATGAACAAGGAGATCAACAACCCGTTCTTCCGTTTCCTGTTCGAGAACCAGTCGCCGGCGCATGTGTACTATCGATGGAAGCTGTTCTCCATGCTGCAGGGGGACTCGCCCAAGCAGTGGTCGCTCGACGACTTCCGTATGTTTAAAGGTACTGGTAGCATAAAAGTGACAGTTTTACTCTAGTTTGAAGCAATTGTAATACGGTTTTGGACATCAGGGCTGCGAGAAACTTTCCGTAGTGCTAGTTTTGTTTCATCATCATCATCATCAGCCACATAAAGTCCACTGCTGAGCATAGGCCTCCCCCAAAGATTTCCAGACGGACCTATCGAAAACGGCCTGCATCCAATGTGTTCTTGCGACCAGTTAGTTTTGTTTAGTAAAAAATATTTTTGTAAATATTATTGATGTTACTCATATTTAAATTTCAACTATAAAGGGTTACACGGGGTAATTGAAAAAACTAATTAAGGTCTTGCTTACGTGTTAAAAAATAATTCTGTTTTATAGTCTTACTGATATTTAAAACGAATATTGTCATTACAGATTTGAAAAATCATTTATAAATAGCTTAAAAATTATGTTTTGTTGTGATCAGGTGGTTCAGTGTGGCGGCCGCCGGTGATGAACTTGTACACAGCGGGCATGCCCGACGAGTTCGTCGAGGAGGAGGACGCCAAGGACAACATACGAGGCACGCTCTCCAACAAGTTAGTACCGTCTGCAAAACAATATGCAAATAACATCTGGGGTTGTATGCTACATGGACCTTGTAGAGACTAGATGGAATTTCCGTATTTTTCGGCATTTTTGGCATGCCTATTGTAATCAAATCTAACAGTTCATGTGATAGGACCCTTTTGTTTAATTCTTTATCCATGGTGCTTTACAACTGGCTTATCTAGTTGTAAATGTCCCTAACGTACTACTTAACGTTAAATGCTTTCTTAGTTCATTATTTTGTCTCCTGCTTGGCTATGGAGGAAGTGGACTATTAATTTCGTTGCGATATAAAGACAAATTAGTGTTCCCTGAGACTCGCCGAGCTTCACTGCTTGGTGTTATAAATTGCGTGCCACTGTTAATCCTGGCTTACAGGAGTTGTAGTGGTGGGTGTGAGCGTCTAAAAAAGTTAGTTCCGTTTCCTACATCTATACTTATAATAAATCTGTAGAGAGGTCAATTCTGTACATGAAATATATTTCCAAAATAACTATCAGGGTGTGATTAGGGATCGATACTGATGCCAAAAATGCAATTAGTAAAATTTTTGTCTGTCTGTCTGTCTGTCTGTCTGTCTGTCTGTCTGTATAACCGTTATAGAAACAAAACTACTCGACGGATTTTAACGAAACTTGGTACAATTATTTATCATACTCCTGTGCTGGTTATAGTATACTTTTCATCACGCTACAATTAATAGGAGCAGAGCAGTGAAGGGAAATGTTGGGAAAACGGGAGAAGTTATTCCATTTTTTAAGCTTCCGTCGCGTGTGCAACCTTAATGGTTAAAGCTACACAGAAATCATGTATGACGGAAATGTTCTCCTTAAAATTATGTAAAAATATCCCACGACAGCATATGTCTATCTTTTATGGTTGACTCACAATAACACGTGTAACTCCCGATAGCTTAGCAGTTCGAAGCTTTCTCATTATATTTGCCTACTCTTACGTTTATAACACTCTCAGTCAGCCCCGGATCTAGGGGCGCAGCCAGGGCCCGTGCCCCGGGCGGCGAATTTAGAGGGCGGGAAATTCAAACTTGGCAGACGAATACACATCTCATCATTAACGCAACTTTGACTACTGCGACATCTATACTCTATACTATCTATACTTCTATACTTCTATACTATTATATAAAGCTGAAGAGTTTGTTTGTTTGTTTGTTTGAACGCGCTAATCTCAGGAACTACCAGTCCAAACTGAAAAATTCTTTTTGCGTTGGATAGCCCTTTATTCGTGGATTGCTATAGGCTATATATCATCACGCTATACGCAATAGGAGCGGAGCAGTAATGGCTAATCTCTGGAACTACCGGTCCAAACTGAAAAATTCTTTTTGCGTTGGATAGCCCTTTGTTCGTGGAGTGCTCTAAGTTATATAACATCACGCTATGACCAATAGGAGCGGAGCAGTAATGGCTAATCTCAGGAACTACCAGTTTGAACTGAAAAATTCGTTGTGTTGGATAGCCCTTTATTTGTGGGGTGCTATAGGCTGTATATCATCACGCTATGACCAATAGGAGCGGAGCAGTAATTAAACATGTTGCAAATACGGGGACAATTTATTAGTTTTGAGAGCTTCTGTTGCGTGCGCTGCGTAAACGGTTAAAGTTATGCAACAATGATGTATGACGGGATTATCCCTCTTAAAAGGTTCTAAAAAAATATGTTATAAAACAAAGTCCCCGCTGCATCCGTCTGCCGGAACGTCTTAAACTCAAAAACTACCCAACGTATTAAGATAAAATTTGGTATGGAGACAGTTTGAAACCCTGGGAAGAACATAGGCTCCCGGGAAACTACTACTTTTATAATGGAAAACTTTAGCCTGAAAAACTTTAAAACGCGGGCGGAGCCGCGAGCAAAAGCTAGTTAAGGAATAAAACTATTGTAAAATATATTATCATGTTAATAGTTGGTATCGGAAAAGTTTTTTGGTTGTTTAGTAGCCTTGTAAAATTTAATTTTTTGAGATAATATGTGGTTTAGTCAGATCTGTAAAGTGATTACTCCCTAATGAGTTTTTATTAAATATACTTCAGTTGTTTTTAAAATTGATATTGATTAATAAACGGCTTGAAAATACACTAAGGTGCATTCGGCTATGTTCGGACAGTTTTACGTTGAGTTGAGAGGGAAAATATTTTAGAAAATATTTTTTTTCTCATAAAATATCCTCAAGTAAAGTCCCTTTTAGTGTTAAGAAGAGCGAAATCTACCTTTTAGCTTTGATTTCACATAGCACACCTGTTCTTGTTCGTAACATTAGCCCCGGTATAAAGGGTTGGGCAGAAGGAAATGGCGTCGCTGCCTATGTAGCTTAAACTAAAAAATAGCGATAGCTTTGTGGTATTTTTGCGTTATACTATCTTACTCTTTATCCGATCTTAGCTAAATGCAGCATTCCATGTTTATATGTATTGAATGGTTGTTTATACTGAAGCATTGTTGAGTCTGTGGTCCTGCAATTGTCAGGTAGAAGTGTCAGCTGTCAAGTGTGACGGCTGACGTTTTAAAAAGCGGCAGCCCTCCTCTCTCCTGTGCCCCTTGAGGCCCCTTATGATTGGACCATTGGTGTCCGTGGTTGATTTTATTAAACATAAATTTAAAACATAATAAGAGTGTTATTTATCATTATAACCGTGATACTACACATACGATGTGTATGTGTGTAGCCAGCGCGACCGGCTGGAGGAGCTGGTGCGGTCGCTGACGTGTATGTGTGTGTGTGTAGCCAGCGCGACCGGCTGGAGGAGCTGGTGCGGTCGCTGACGTGTATGTGTGTGTGTGTAGCCAGCGCGACCGGCTGGAGGAGCTGGTGCGGTCGCTGACGTGTATGTGTGTGTGTAGCCAGCGCGACCGGCTGGAGGAGCTGGTGCGGTCGCTGACGTGTATGTGTGTGTGTGTAGCCAGCGCGACCGGCTGGAGGAGCTGGTGCGGTCGCTGACGTGTATGTGTGTGTGTGTAGCCAGCGCGACCGGCTGGAGGAGCTGGTGCGGTCGCTGACGTGTATGTGTGTGTGTAGCCAGCGCGACCGGCTGGAGGAGCTGGTGCGGTCGCTGACGTGTATGTGTGTGTGTGTAGCCAGCGCGACCGGCTGGAGGAGCTGGTGCGGTCGCTGACGTGTATGTGTGTGTGTGTAGCCAGCGCGACCGGCTGGAGGAGCTGGTGCGGTCGCTGACGTGTATGTGTGTGTGTGTAGCCAGCGCGACCGGCTGGAGGAGCTGGTGCGGTCGCTGACGTGTATGTGTGTGTGGTGGTAGCCAGCGCGACCGGCTGGAGGAGCTGGTGCGGTCGCTGACGTGTATGTGTGTGTGTGTAGCCAGCGCGACCGGCTGGAGGAGCTGGTGCGGTCGCTGACGTGTATGTGTGTGTGTGTAGCCAGCGCGACCGGCTGGAGGAGCTGGTGCGGTCGCTGACGTGTATGTGTGTGTGTGTAGCCAGCGCGACCGGCTAGAGGAGCTGGTGCGGTCGCTGACGTGTATGTGTGTGTGTGTAGCCAGCGCGACCGGCTGGAGGAGCTGGTGCGGTCGCTGACGTGTATGTGTGTGTGTGTAGCCAGCGCGACCGGCTGGAGGAGCTGGTGCGGTCGCTGACGTGTATGTGTGTGTGTGTAGCCAGCGCGACCGGCTAGAGGAGCTGGTGCGGTCGCTGACGCCGGCGCGCGCGGCGGTGGGCGCGGCCATGGCGTGGTGCCTGGAGCACGCGGAGGCGGCCGGCGAGGTCGCCGCCTGCCTCGCCGAGGCGCTGGCCGGCGACTCCACGCCGCCGCACAAGCGCATCGCAAGACTCTACCTGCTCTCCGACATCCTGCACAACGCCGGCGCCAAGCTCACCAACGCCAGCGCCTTCCGCGCCGCGTGAGTCCCAAACACAACCCTTAACTACTCCTATATTAGTATAATAATAATATTAGGTTAATGAGGACAATATAATATCAAGTTGCGATTGAGATGATACTTGTAAATTAAATGTACTTGTAATATATTTCCATTTTATTTCAGTGTATGACGATCATATTATTTTAGTTAATTTAATATAAGGATATATTCATATATATTTCGAGAACAAAGTCTGGTAACTTTATGAAAAGTTGCATGTTTACGTAGAATTGATCATACGAGAAAAATATTCTCAATTATTTTACATCCAATATTATAACTTTTTTGCAAAACGCATCATAAAGTGTCGCGTCACGTTCAGTTTCCAGCAGCGACTGGTAGAGATCATGCGGCACTCACACCTGGCGTGGGCGCGCATGACTTCACGTCTGCAGCAGGAAGGTTTCCGCGCCAGGGTCACACGCATCCTGCAGGCCTGGGCCGACTGGGCTGTCTACCCCACCGACTTCCTGTTGCACATTAATGACGTATTCCTCGGTCAGGATAAGGTATGTGTGAGCCTTTGTTTAGAGTTCTTATTGACAATGTTATTTTGTTAAATTATATAATATCGATACTTGTACGAGCCAATAATGCTCATACAGCAATTATCGTACATATATTCGTCGATATGTGCTAAATAAAACAGTCGTCACAAAACACTCGTCACGCGCTAAACTATTATAAACAAACGTGCGACTTAGATTACTAAACGTATATCTTTATTTACAATAAACTCTTAAGCTTCAAAGTGGTTTGGCGTTAACTATTTTGGCCTACAAACACACAACTACTACCGGGCATCGCCAACGGCGAAAGCCCCATCATCCTTTTTGGTCCTTCGAGCATCAACAAAGACTGTAGGATCCTGTTTGATCCTTCAAATCTATCATCGGTGTGCTTGGGGTGGTTTCTTCCAATTTTACGTTAGCAAATGGGTGCTGTTGGCTTCCCAGAAGCGGGTTTCCCCAGCAGTATTGAGACGTTGCACATAGCGTAGAAGAGAGAGGGCTACACTGAGTACCAACCATCAATCAACCGGCGGAGATTACGTCTACTGCTTCAAAACAACAATAACTATCAGCGGAGATAACGTCTACTGCTGAGCGGGGATAACGTCCATCGCATTCACAACTACGTGCAACAGACACTTAGCAGAGATTACGTCTACTGCTTCAAACAACAAGAAACAAGAGGCGGAGATTACGTCTACTGCTTCAAAACAACAATAACTATCAGCGAAGATAACTTCTACTGCTGAGCGGGGATAACGTCCATCGCATTCACAACTATGTGCAACAGACACTTAGCAGAGATTACGTCTACTGCTTCAAACAACAAGAAACAAGAGGCAGAGATTACGTCTACTGCTTCAAACAACAAGAAACAAGAGGCGGAGATTACGTCTACTGCTTCAAAACAACAATAACTATCAGCGAAGATAACGTCTACTGCTGAGCGGGGATAACGTCCATCGCATTCACAACTATGTGCAACAGACACTTAGCAGAGATTACGTCTACTGCTTCAAACAACAAGAAACAAGAGGCGGAGATTACGTCTACTGCTTCAAAACAACAATAACTATCAGCGAAGATAACGTCTACTGCTGAGCGGGGATAACGTCCATCGCATTCACAACTATGTGCAACAGACACTTAGCAGAGATTACGTCTACTGCTTCAAACAACAAGAAACAAGAGGCGGAGATTACGTCTACTGCTTCAAAACAACAATAACTATCAGCGAAGATAACGTCTACTGCTGAGCGGGGATAACGTCCATCGCATTCACAACTATATGTGCAACAGACACTTAGCAGAGATTACGTCTACTGCTTCAAACAACAAGAAACAAGAGGCGGAGATTACGTCTACTGCTTCAAAACAACAATAACTATCAGCGAAGATAACGTCTACTGCTGAGCGGGGATAACGTCCATCGCATTCACAACTATGTGCAACAGACACTTAGCAGAGATTACGTCTACTGCTTCAAACAACAAGAAACAAGAGGCGGAGATTACGTCTACTGCTTCAAAACAACAATAACTATCAGCGAAGATAACGTCTACTGCTGAGCGGGGATAACGTCCATCGCATTCACAACTATGTGCAACAGACACTTAGCAGAGATTACGTCTACTGCTTCAAACAACAAGAAACAAGAGGCGGAGATTACGTCTACTGCTGAGCGGGGATAACGTCCATCGCATTCACAACTATGTGCAACAGACACTTAGCAGAGATTACGTCTACTGCTTCAAACAACAAGAAACAAGAGGCGGAGATTACGTCTACTGCTTCAAAACAACAATAACTATCAGCGGAGATAACGTCTACTGCTGAGCGGGGATAACGTCCATCGCATTCACAACCAAGGACGACTACTGTGAAAAATATTACACAGAAACAACAAAACGAGCAAGTAACGGGCACTATATAGTAAAGATGCCCATGAAAACTAATTATTATCAAAATGTTGGCAAGTCCAAGCCTCAAGCTATAGCACAATTTCTTCAATTAGAAAATAAAATGGCGAAACAAGAACATTTTGCAAAATTGTACAAGGAGTTCATCCGAGAATACATCCAATTGGGGCATATGAAACCCGTGACAGAAACCGAATGTCGAGCACAAATTTACCTACCACATCGTGGCGTATTAAGAGAAAGCTCAATAACAACCAAACTACGAGCTGTTTTCAACGCATCAATGAAAACAGACTCCGGCTACAGCCTAAACGACTTGATGGAAAAAGGGCCTAATCTTCAAAAAGACATCTTATCGCTTATCATCAAATGGCGGAGTTACAGATATGTTCCTAACGGCGGATATTGCCAAAATGTACCGCCAAATCCTTATTCATCAAGAACAACAACATCTTCAAAAATAATATGGAGGGATTCCACGAGAGAACCACTCAGAGATGCAACTATGTACCCTAACGTACGGCACCAAAGCCGCACCATTCCTTGCGATGCGCACCCTGCAACAACTGGCCAACGACGAAGGCAACGCCTACCCTTTAGCCCAGAAGGCGCTACAAAACGATTTTTATATGGATGACGTCATCACAGGACACCATACCATAGAATCAACGAAAGGTCTACAAAGAGAGCTTTATGAATTGCTACAAAAGGGTGGTTTTATTTTAAGGAAATGGTCTACAAACGAACCGTCTATTCTGAAAGAAATACAACCTGAACTAAGGAATGGTCCCATCGGAGATTTCAGTTTTAAACAACAAGAGTTAAGCAAAACGCTCGGACTAGCATGGGATGGAACAAGTGATACATTCCATTTTATTTGCGAAGAGCTGTCTAAAAACAAAAAGGCTGCGTACACAAAACGCAAGCTATTGTCTGAGATAAGCAAGATATACGATCCGCTCGGTTGGTTAGCACCAATGACCATAGTAGCTAAACTAATTTTTCAAAAATTGTGGAGCGAAGATTGTCGAAACATTGGATGGGATGAAACTGTACCAGAAGCCATACAACAAGATTGGATAAAAATTAAAACTGATTTACCAAACATAAACAATATCAGTTTACCAAGATGGATAAAAAACGAAAACAATAAAACAACGATCGAATTACAAGGCTTCTGTGACGCGAGTGAGCAAGCATATGCCTGCGTCATCTACAGCCGGACTACGTCACCTGCCGGCACTTACAACATTACATTACTAGCAGCAAAAACTAAGGTAGCACCACTTAAACGGAAAACAACGATTCCGAGATTGGAATTATGCGCCGCTGTTTTGCTAGCGAAACTCCTAGAAAGGATAACAAAAATCCTTGAAGATTACGATTTAAGAATATCCTGCTGGACTGATTCCAAAGTGGTCTTAGCATGGCTTCAGGGATGCCACAAGAAATATGAAAACTACATATTAAACAGAAGAACAAAAATAATTAACATTGTGCCTGCGATAAAATGGGGTTACGTGAAGACTACCGAAAACCCTGCCGACTGTGCAACGAGAGGACTTGCACCATCCAAACTGGTTGACTTCTCCCTGTGGTGGGAAGGACCTCAATGGCTCAAAAGAACACGGAAATGAAGTCCATACAAATAATGAAATTTATACTACGGACGAAGACATAAGAACAAATTGTTATACGATGAAAAGTACGGAACCCGTGTCAATTAAAAACAAATTAATTTATTTATTACTTGAACGCTATAGCAACATCGATCATATAACAAACATACTCGCATGGATATTGCGTTTCGCTGATGCATTAAAAAATAAAAGGAGGTCAAATGAGTGCATTAGACTGACTTTGACTGAAATTAACAACGCACTATGTATAATTATCGCAGCAGTACAAGAAAGTTATTTCGAAAATGAAATAAAATATCTCAAAAGAGATGGAAAACTTCCCAACCGAAGCACAATTTTGAAACTCAACCACTTTTTAGACTCGCATGGAATTCTACGCATTGGAGGCCGTCTGAAAAACTCAGGCTATTCCGAAGAAATCAAACATCCCATTCTCATACCAGGACGGGGAAGACTAACTCAACTCATAATTGAAAAGGCTCATAAACACACAACTACTACCGGGCATCGTCAACGGCGAAAGCCCCAACAATACTTATATTACACTTAATTGTGTTTTCATTTTTATTCCTAATTAGTAGACACAGGTATAATAATGTAAAGTTTTTGACTTATGACAGTTATTAAATAGTAGAAATAATTGAGCCCTATGCTTTGTTTCTCGTAGACTAGCGCGGCGCCCGAGGCGGAGAGCTCTGCGGCGGTGGGGTCCGGCGCGGAGAGCGGTGGCGCCTCCCCCGCGCGCTCCTCCGCCTCCGAGGAGTCCTGGGAGGGAGGCACGCGCGGCCCTCTCGACGGCGCCGCGCTGCGCCGCCTCGCCGCCACGCGACACGTGCACGCGCCCGCACACGCGCCCGCCGCTGCGCACGCGCACGCACCCGCCATCGCGCACGCCACGCACACTTCCACTGCCGACATCGACGGCGTGCCCGGTATACACGATACACATTACACTTACTACATACTATATAATATATCAAAATAATATACTAAAAAAAACTAGGAAAAGTAACTTATTTTTAGGTGACAACTAATATTTTTTTATTGTTTAATGAAATTAACATTAACCAAGAAATTATTTTCAACACTATAATTATGTCAAACATGTTATAAATAATATGTTTTTGACAGTGGATGAGGATATAGACGGCATTCCCCTGGAGTTGGAGGGCGGGTCGGAGGCGGAGGCGCGCGCGCCGGCGGCGGGGTTCGTGCCGTCGCGCTGGGAGACCGTGGAGCCCGCGCCCGCGCCCGCGCACGCGCCCGCGCCCGCCGCCGCCAGCCCGCCGCCCGCGCACCACGACGACGACGACGAGCGCGCCGCACTCGCCAACATGCACACCGACAAGTACGCACCCTGCTGCCAATGTCATAAACAGTACATTACATTAACAAGTCGCCAAATATAATCGCTAAACCCACTGCGCTTGATCATAATAAACATATACCTCGTACGGAAATATCAATGATTTTATATATCATGAATGTACTGAATCGATTATGTTCAATCGTTTAAATATGTATTTATTTTAAATATTACGACAGTAACGACGAGCAGTGTCTGAAACGTGAGACCCTCCGCGAGATCGAGGTGCGCGTGCTGAAGTACGCGGACGAGCTGGAGGCGGGCGTGAGGGCGCGCCGGCCCGGCCTCGCGCACCACCAGCAGATACAGCACTACAGGCGGAAACTCATCAAGAAGGTAAGAGGTCAACAGTAAATTACGTAACTCAAAAAATTTGCTAATGATAAAATAATTAACGAAGAGCTTATAAAAGCGTTCCAGGGGTTTCATTGTTAGACAGGGCTATTTGCCAAGAAATCGCAACGTTTTACTGTAATTCCACAAATTTTTCTGCCTGCAAAACTCGCCACCACCATCGCGCAACTTGGACTCCCATATTGGAAATGTCAATAAAATGTGACAACACGTGTCAAAATCATGAAACTCGTGGGACTTCATTTATTGACCCTAATCAATTGTGCCCGATTTGGGTGTTTACACCTATGTGCCTGTGATTGTCAAACAGTATTTCAAACAACGTCAAAGCTAATGCTATCAGTTTGATAAAATTTATTTTGGCAAATAGTTTCATTCTCTGTGCTCATACTTACTCAAATGAACACTGTTTCGCCTTATTGAACCTATGCCTAAATTAGTTAGAATTGTTACCATGTCGTTATACAATGTGTTTGGTGGCAGGCGGCGCGGGAGGCGCGGGAGGCGCGAGAGGCGCGGGAGGCGCGCGAGGGGCGCGAGGAGCGCACCGCCTCGCCCGAGCTGCGCCGGCGCTCGCCCGCCGAGGACGACGAGTATTCCACGTCTGTACCTCACTATTAAACTTTTAGCTGATCCCGAGCATAGACCGATCAAAATTTATCATTTTACATTTATAGGCATATAAAAATACTGTTCGAATTGTTTGATTTTGCCGACGGATCGAAAAATCGATTGGGATCGTTTATTGAAAAACGGTCGTTTATTGTAAATATATTTTATAAAATGTTTCAATCCCGGTTCCGAGATGATCGCTTTGGTCGTTTGCTCGCCTTATGATATAAAAAATATACAAAACGGATGAGTAAAAAAACGACTCTCGTTTATCTTCTTCAAAATAGCATCTTCTGTTAAAACTAAACAGTTTGATACGCGATAATAAAAGTAATCTATTCTATTACAGCACATCATCCAAGAAGTCCAAAAAATCAAGGGAACCGTCGTTATCACCACCACCAAAGAAATCTCGATACAGGTACTTTTTTTGATATCCTTGTTTTTATACTATAGCTTCCATCGTTTATCAGTAGTTCTGTCAATGTACGGTAGTTTCGTTATACACATTTCCTTGTAAATAAATAATCTGTGAATTTAATTTAAGTGAAAATTAATTCATATAGTCTATTTTAAATATTATTTACGTGAAAGCAAGTAGCAAAGTATTTTAAATATTGAAAACCTTTTTATTCCCAGCGACCGCAGAAGTCGATCCCGTTCGAGATCACGTGATAGGGAAAGAGACCGCGATAGATCTCGGGAGCGCGACCGGGAACGAGATAGAGAGAGGGAGAAAGAGCGTGAGCGCGAACGCGAGAGAGAAAGAGAGAGGCGAAGACGCTCGCCCGCCACGCCTCCAGCACACCACCACCGGAAGCACAGCAAACACGCCAAATACAAGTACTAATATTTAATGGTAGATGGCGTTAATACGAATTAAGAATATCGCTTTTGTAAGATAAAATATATCGAAAATTATATCAGAAAGCTGAATATAAGTTGTTTTATTTTCTTCACAGAAGTAATCTAGCCAATGTTAATACAGTAAATCGCAAGATAATATGATCAATACATTGAAACCAGTTTGTACACATGTGAAACTACTTTGGTTCTGAGTACTTGCTCTGAGCCCTTTACAATAAAGTTCTCAACATTATCGTTACAAAAAGTTTACAAACCAAAATTTTGTATTTAAGGCAATTTTATAGGGACCACTATGCTAGTGATTCTAGCCGAGTTCTACTTGGTAGCGGCAGGTCCGTGCACCTTCGGTGCATGACCGCCTGCAGATCTATTGTATATCAGTTTAACCATTGAGGAATCGCATAAAATATTGGGCCATGGATTATTGATGGTTAGTTCAGATGGCTATGGCAAGGAACGTAGGAGGAAGTACCGGTGATATAAACTGTGAGCCCACTTTTAACCGAACTCTAGTACAACCGTACTCAACCCTATTTTATCGATGTCGCAAAGACGTCTTAATAATAGTGTCTTAGGCCGCAATGTAAATTCATTGATCTGGAAGGCCTACAAAGATATAAAAAAAGAATCGGTTTATTTATATTAATAAAAAGTTCACACTTAACTAAATATTATTAAACTAAATATTATATGCATACAGCTCAAGTAATCTTTGGAAGTTTCTTTAATTTAAGTGTCATTTTGAAGTCAGGTACCCACCTGACTAATTATAGGGAATAATAAGGGACCCCCCTTACAAAAGGTTGGTGTTCCGCATGTAAATTCTCGTCGGGCCACAAGTTGACGATAGCTCCTTTAGTATCCGATATGTTGGTACATTTGTACTCCAAGAGATATCCTGTGGCACTAATAATGCGCTAAAATCTAAGTTTAGATTAGGATAAGAAACCTTATTTCTTTTTAATGTCAGCTTGATGTGGGTCAAGATAATATTATCCCGCTGTTTGAAGCAGATTATAGAACCTATATTTATGCTTTTATCTATATTTTATTACTAGTATTAAAAATGCGGAAATGTTTTGGTTTTGTCTTTCTTATATAAGATATTGTAGGTTACTTTATGTCCTGGATAAATGCATAAACTGGCAGATGTTTTAACTCTTATTGTTGGCGACGCGCCGACCTCGTCAGCTGCGTGCCGAACCCTTAGATGGCGCAAAGTGACTACAAAGCGAATAGTGATAATGAAATAAGGTAAATTAAAAATTGTATGTCTATTTTTGGTTATAACTTGTTGTAGGGTTTATGTATAGTTGATTTGATGTATTCGGATAGCGCTCATTGTAAGCTATAATTTGATGTATAACATGTACCTGTGCGTTTGATAACCTATAAAAAACTGACAATAATGTCAAATGCCATAACACAATAATCGTAGAAATTGGGTCGATCGGTCGTGGCTCTCTTTACGGTATAGCCGCGACCCACATAAGCTAACGTGTGCGACGTGTTATTTTGGGTTCAATCATCAATGGGCTGAAGAATTCAAGAAACAAGAAACTCAAGACTGAAAACTCCTTAAGACGGAAGACTCCTCTAGGCGGAAGACATCCTGAGAAGAGTAAAGGGGCGGGGTGGCATTTGGCCTATAGGGTGGCATTTGGCATGGCATTTATAGTTTCTTATATACAGTTTCTTATTTGCCGTCTCCCTACACTACACTCCTACTTCATCTGCCGCTGTTCAGGTATTAACTACATAACAACCACACATAGCTACAGTTACACCACGCTTTTTAAGGCATCAATCACAGCAACGTGGGAAAATATAACGGGCTGGGTACCGGCAGCAGTTTTTCAACTTAGTTAAACGCCCAGCAGCCGAGAGTACCTAAGGTCTTCCGGCAACCCAACACTTATAAGACATAGCACTGAGGTTTATAAAAGAAAAAAACACAAATAAAAGGCTGCATGATATATTTGTATCCAAGTAAACAATTCATTAAAATCATTGTAAATATATTTGCACTTCTAAGCTACACGAAATAAAAAAATACATTTGATATATAAAATGAGGACACGAAACATTTTGTATAATTTATAAATTAATCTCATATGCTCTTTAGTTTATGCGTAAAATAATATCAATTAATAGCTACTCGTTATGTGGTTTCGATTTGTTAAAACATTCGATAAGAATTATATTTTTTCTGGAAATACCGCTAGAGAGCTAAATATTTGAAGTAACTATATTTAATCCAAAAAAGTCTAATACGCTTACGGCGGTATAAAATCAACATTATAAAATACTTCGGAATTGTAGTGTAAAAATAAATAAATATCTCTTTATTTAGGTAACTACCAGAGCATGTGCAGTTATCGATTGTTATTTGACAACTACATCTTTAACAATTTAAAAAATACAAGTTTTTTATGAACTTAATGTGCCACTATTCCAACGTTAACGTATTAGACTCTAGAAATTTTATGATTAAAATTAAAAATTATGAGAATTTCATTCAATCCCGTGTAACAATTCACACATGTCTATAGGTTGATATTATTATTGTATTATAATTTAATTTTCAAAATTTTTTACAGAACTATTCACACTTACGCCTTTATTTCGAGATCACATTCCCAAATTGTTCTACCGAAACACCAATGTTTTAAGCCGCCATCAATTTCAAACATCTACGAACAACCATCACTTTTCCCTAAATTTAATATGTAAAATTTCACGCATTTACATGACTAGCCATGCTGGGCGTCTACTACACCCCACAATTCAAGTAACAGTACCACACAGCAGTCGAGAAAGATGAAAATCTTGAGTTCAAAATATTGCGTCATAGAGAATACAGAAGTCTCGACTTTATAGCTTCTGCTTGCATAGTCTGATCTTCCACTGATTTACTTTTACTTTAATGGTTATTTAACCGTAACTTTTGGCAATGTTTATCGTTTTCTTTTTATTATTTGGTGCAGGGGATTTCGCTGTCCTCGATTGTCACGCCGTCTCTCAGCTATATTGCTATCATTTCAAAGCATTTCAGCCTTTAATACACGATAATTCTCGATTCATTAGCGTTATCATAGCCTCGCAAGCATTCCGTTATCGATTACATTTTACCTAATTACACGGTGCCAACATATCGATATCCTGAATTCTCGTTCACTTATCAAACCATTGACATTAATACTTCTGTAAACCTTTTCTGATGTGAACGAGAATTTAAAATGTATACACTAAAACAATGATGATAATTTTAAAATTTACACAAACATACATTTTCGAGTTATTCACTATTTATAATCGCAAATATATTATACACGATAGAAATAATACTGAAATTGATTAACACATAATAACGTAAAACACAAAATAAATTCTTTAATTATTGTAAACATGTGACGATATTTGATTAAATTCCTTACAATAGCCTTACATAGCCTCGTGTGTAAAACTAGCTACTATTTGGACATTAGTATTACAGTTTTTGTATATTCTAAAGAGCGTTTCCGAGGCGCCATATTAGATAACTGAAATGTCGATGTCACACTCATAGATTATATGTATAGAAACAAAAAAAAATACATATTTTAGAAACAATAAATAACTCAATAAGAGGAAGGTAGGCAGTGAAATCAAAGAGAACACAATAATAAAAAATATAGATAGAATACAAAAGCGAGTATAGCGTGCAATATAAGAACTAATATCAGAAAGCCAATATGGCGTCTCGTTTATATCTAACTACAAAATGTTTAAACGTTATGCTGTTGCTAATCTACCCGTAGCGCAGGAATGTAATAAAAATATAATTCGTTTAATCACAGTTTATCGTAATTCACGGATCAGTTCTATTCGTAGTGGAGGTGTGCGGTTTCGTTACGATTGTCGCTTGATAGACTATAAGATACTTTATTTCCTTCGTCTATAGGTATATTATTGAAACTTATTTCTTGCATATGCAGTATAAGGAATATTGGGGGTTTATTACCAAACATATTGTCATAACTTGAATTTTCATTAAGAAATTAATTTACAAGTTGAACCAAGTTACGTAAACCTTGATGATTTTAACACATACCACTGCATATACATACGAAGGTCTTGCAAATTACATAGAATATTTTCTACATTCAAAAAATTTCTAGATTCTTGCCGTAATTTTGTAGGTTATCAAAACATTTTCGGATGCCTATGGTCCACTATTTATAGGAGAATCAAATTAAAAAAGGCATAGGAATTTGTACTAGTCACTGGGCTTTAATACAGATGTAATAAATTCATTTTTTTCAATTCCTTTTGGTGTAAATTGTTTAGAGATTGTTTATCTTCAAAACGTCATCAATTTTAATAGTAAATTGTAAAAAATTGATAGAAATCATTTTTACTTTATTGGGTTACAAAGGTCGTCTATTTTTTATTTCTTTTTTGTAAATTTGGCATTAATTATATTGGCTTTTAAATAAGTAAAATTCAAATAACGAAAGGAACTGTTACTATGTTAGAAATACATCTTGCGGTTATTTGACACTTACTGTTACATGCGGCCCACCTGATGTAGTGTTCCTATATTAGTGTATTATCTATGGTAAAGTGGTTACCATAGCCTATAATCGTTTGCGATATTATAGGATTTGTTTGCAAGTTATGGACCTAGTAAAGTCATTTTAAGCCCATTTAGACGAACCCAATATTGTTAATTTTCTTGGATTATGATTAACATGTCTCCAATGGATCCTAAATATATAAAGAGTCACTTAGAAATTTATAAAAATTACACCAATACTAACATTTATCGACTCTTAACGCGAAAATTTCCAATTAATTTGTTTTCAAATTGACGTGACTACTATCCTACTATATAATAGGTACCATTCATTAAAATTAATCACAGGAATTGAAACAGCTAAGCTAAGGCTACACAGTATACAGACTATAAAATTTTAAGCCTACATACACTTACACGAATGAGTATCGGTGAGTGGACAGTTACGAAATTAAAAATAAATTATAGCCTTTGCCAATTAATATCGATAAAAAATAATCGATGAAAAATTTCTATGAAGATCTACCCATTTCAAATACATAATTTCTTTTAGCGCTTTATAATATTAAGCTATTTTTATTTAATTGAAGTAATGTCCACTCATCACTACTCAGTTACATATATTTACACATTATTATCGGTGAAGGCCATGGTTTCCAACTAGCTGTAATCTGACATTGCGCTCACACGCTCTAACTACGAGTCTACGTCGCTACGTCGTGAATCTATCCGACAACTCGATACTATAATCGATATAAATATTCGAATCTTAAAGAATATTATTCGAATTCTTATTTATAAGAACTTATGTTCCAGTTCACAATTACGGGTCTTATCAATAGACTGTCGATAAAATCTAGGGAGGTGACATACGTTACTACTGAGTATTTTTGTCTTTATCGATTCTGTCATATATTAGTATCGAGCATCGACTAATTTTGTAAGTGCAACATTAGTCTTGTTAGTAAAATATATAGTTCCTCTTGATTAGCATAAGGCGTAATATATAAAGAATAACTTTGAGCGCGTCTCAATTTTTACTAAAGATTATAATTGTCTTTTAATTGTTTAATTAATACTATTCGTTATAATAAGCCGTCCACATATAACACTGTTATTAAGATTTAGTTAATTCAAAACAATTTCATATAGCGTCTGATATATTTCACATGTCTTGAAAGCGTGTCAAAGCGCAAAACTTTATTTCGACACCTTGTATCGAAAACATACTTTTGTTACACAAAAGCAAAATAATAATTTATTAGATCTCTTCTTCAATATTGCGTGTTCGTGAGTACAACAAAACACAACTATGACAATTATTACTCATCTTGTTCGCTCAAAACCATTTTACGTCTAATTGCATAATACAATTGTAGTTTAAAGGTACTCACTGTCACGCAATACCATGATATGTACGCAAGGTCAACACAAAACAACCGTCGGTGTAACCCGTGTGTGCTTGGTGTCGGTGCGTGCGCGTGCGTCACCTCCAGGCGCGGCGCGGCGGCGGGCGGCGCGGCGGCGCGTGTCCCGGCGAGCCCGGCGCCGACCACGGTCATCTGTACTGCCGGATCCGCCAGCACCGTACACGCCCGTCACTGGAAACATCATACACTCAGAACAACACTGGAATACACATGCTACCGCAACCATACTCCTTTAATATAGCCGTGCTAATGTTTCACTCATGTAAATTAGTTAACCACGCTAATAGTATTGAAATCCTTTAACAAACCAACTATAGTAAAGTAGTATGTTGTTTGATAGCATGTGTATTGTTGTATGACACCATCGACATGTGCAGCAAGCTAATGTGGACAACAGAGCCGCGGTCAGGTGCGGTGAGGACACACAGGAGGGTTAGTTACAAACCACTACACTAATAGTATTGCTGCAATCATAATCTATTGAATGGGGATGAATGGAAATATCTTCTACACATTGACTTTATTTTCAATTTTGCCGCATTAGTCTTTACTCTCAACTCTTCAAAGCAAATACAACCCAAAACACTTACAGTAGTTAGAAGAAAGAAACTTCGTTCAGAAGAACAAGCTATATATTTATCGACAGAGAAGCTCAGCACGGTGTTAGCATTATGAATGGCGATATAAAAGCGGCGGCGTCGTGTGCTCGTGGCGACACAGCAAGGTAGTGACGGATAATACTTATCGACAATTATTAGAATAATATCGAATAAGTTTCTTTATTTGTGTAAATAGACCTCCTATCAAACAAAAGCTATTATTCGTTGTGAGCACAATACACTTAAAAATATATTAAAATATCGACTTGTAAGATATGATAATTATCGATATTTTGAACCTAAATGAATAATAATTTTGTAATAAATACAGAGAAAAAGAAGGCCGAATAATTAAATAAAAAAATGATATTGATATCTACCGTGACATAGCGAATACGATGATTGTTATATTCGATATCTTAATGCAGTTGTTAGTAGCAACAAAAAAAAACGTTAGCACACGAACACGCTGTAACTAGCAACGAGTGAAAGCTGGAACCAATCTTAAAGGCGTTTTGGAAGGCAGAAACATCGATATGATTACTAATTACTGTTAATGAGGTTTTATGTCGATATTAGATTTTTTCTGATGTAGGTCTTGTTTGCAAATACTGCTGCGAGTTTTATTAGCTGGGAGCATTCGTATGTCTATACGAATCCTTCTAAGAAACTAATGGGACATTCTGGGGACTTTTGAATTATGTTATGATTATGATTGTTTTAAACTTGATAGTATGATATCAGAACGTAACCTGTCACAGACAGATACAATGTTTTTGTATTTGTCCACGAGTTTGAGAATGATAAAAAAAAAACAGCCAGGGAATAATTATATTAATTAACTTTTACCTTTAGAATTGTATAGCCTTTAAAACCGATTCCACAGTTCTTTTTTGGTTATTTTGCACGCTTGTGACATCTAGTGAGAATGAGCACTGCGCTGGTTCTAGCAACATCTATTGGCCAATTTATACAAATAGCTAACCGATCAAACTACGTGTTATTTACACGTTAAAATGCTCAAAACAAAACATTTCTCCTCTTAAGTTGCAGTTTAATTTTGGATATACAAAATCTGTTTTTTAATCTTCTTATAAAAACAATTCTGTTTTATAAAGGGAATCATTAAATTTTTATATAATGCCTCAAAAATCTTATATATTTTTTCTTTTTTTTTTACATATTATGTAGGCAATGAGGGTAGTATATCTTTCCGTGTAATTTTAGACTTAAATTATCTGATCTCTTTTCAAGAGTTTTGTTTGGAAGTAATAAACGAGCGTTAACACAAGTAAGCATAAAATCAGTGTTCACGAATTGTACTGTGCTTGTGAAACAATGTGCTTGGAAAACAGTGGCATAAATATTTCTCACAGAGATTTTCTCTATCAAAGTGCAATCTTAAGAGGAGTATGCGTGTGACATAAGGTTGACAATGGCACAAACGTGTTGTAACGTGTGCGGCGGCGCGGGGCGGGGGGCGGGGCGGGGCGGGGGCAGCGCCGCTCACTCCGAGCACACGCGCCACGCGCGCACGTCGCCGCCGCTGCAACACACCGACGCTTGTACCCGCGGGCTACTACACCTACACTTATATCGACAAGGGACTCGACACCTTTATCAAGGTATTCTATCTATATATATAAAAATTAATCACTATTTCCCTTGGTCACGCCATCACGCGTGAACGGCTGGACCGATATCACTAATTTTTTTTCTTCTGTTTGTTATTGTCAGGAGAAGGTTCTTATGAAAGAAAAAATTCAAAAAAATTGCGCAGAAAATTAAAAAAATTAAGAAAACTTAACGACAATATTAATTTTACATAACGGTCAGTGGTTTAAAATAACTGTCAGCGATCGACAGAATGCGCGCGTGCATTCATAGTTAAGACAGGACGCCTGTCAGGTCAGCTAGTTCGGGATATTTTGTAATTATTTTATTGCTTTTCCGTGACACTCCACCAGATACCCTTTGAACCGTAACAGGTAGTCGGCTGGTTTATTTATGTAAACTGCTGCATCTAATATTTTGCTGACATTGCGAGAAAATTCATGAAAACATGTCGATTGCTTAGATAACAATAAATTGAAGCAGTTTTCTGGATGACCTGCGATGGCACCGAAATTGTTGACTATTACGCTGAATTGATAAATTTAGTATATATGGACGAATAAACCCTGCAAACCGTGTATGTATTATTTAAAATAATTGTCACGATAAATTGATGTATAACAATAGTATAATTGGAGTGAGCGTGAAGCGAAGTCGCAGCATACGTACTTGCCGGCGGTGTAGAGCACGCGCAGCGCGTGTCGCGGATGCGGGCGCAGCGCATGCGCAGCGTCGGGCAGCGCGGCGGGCGGCGCGGCGGGGCGCAGCGAGGCGCTCCACAGCCGCAGCGCCGCGTCGCGCCCGCACGACGCCACCACGCGCTCCGCCTCCGGCCCCACCACGCACACGCCCGTCACCCAGCCCTTGTGCGCGTTCATCACGCTCTGCACAATGCACACACATCACAATATGGTCCTTCGAACCAAATACACATTAACAAATATCAATTCTAATACTCAATAATTCCAAGCGTATACAAAACTTGATGTATAAACTATGATGCCAATACGGCACTATAACATTGTTATTTCTAACTTTTAATCAACATTAATATATTTGCCTTTTTATGACCAAATATACGATTACTACAACACAAATGACTGACATGTGTAAGCGAGTTGTCGGTGAGACTCCACCGCTTGAGGCTGGTGTCCCTGGAGGCGCTGTAGAGCACGTCGTCGCAGAGCGCGAGCGCCTGCACGCCGTCGTAGTGCGGCGGCTCGAGCAAACGACGATTACTCGCTTCCCAACCGCCTGCAATTATACAAAATGGTATCAATATTCTTTCCATTAATTTAAGTATAGCGTTTCGTATAGTTGTAATCAGATTAAATAATAAAACAGTCTGTTTTTGATTGCCTCGGAAGGCAAACGATCTAACGACCTAACTGATGGTAAGTCTTCAACATCGCACATAAACGTCGATAATCCCCGAGACAGCCAATTTTAAATCGTTTTCTACTCTTTGTATTAATTTTACATAAGCGTACATTTGAGCATGTTATTATGAATCAACTAAAATTTAGTTAAGTGTTACAATTCTGATCTATTAGTCGTCTACGAGCAAATGAATCAACAATATAGTCCTTCGAGGTGATTGCAAGTTGTTCCCAGCTCATTAGTACCACACACTGATTCTCGGCAAATATTGCAAGCATTTCAAAGAGAACAATTAACCTGCGTTTATTGTTTATACCTCTAGGGATGTAACGGAGTGGTCCTTCGAGTCGATCGCGACGACGTCTCCGATGGTTTCAGTACCCTCCGAACTCTGACTATCACACCTCAAGGATGTCATGCTACTAACCTGCTGCTTACGCCCGCATTTTCAACGTTCCGACATATTGGTCCTTCGAGCTGTTCAAGAAAATATCCCTCGACTAAAATATCCCTCCATTGATACTAGTACCCCCCGAAGTGTGTCGACCACACCTTAAACATGACAATACTAACCTGCATCTTGGGGTTGCATCTCCAGGGTTCTGACGTAGTGGTCCTTCGAGCCGGTCGCGACGAGATCGCCGTTGGTGCCCATGCCCAGTGCGAGACACATGACTGCCGCCGCGTGGCCTGACCACACTTTGCAAATGCTCTCCAACCTGTGATGAACAACTGTGTAGTTGAGGAGGTATTGAAGATTAATAGGTGTTGAATATACGCTAATGTCTTGTATACCTTTATTGCTAATGATTTTAGTTTTTGTGGTCAATAATCGAAGTAATATTGTCAGTATTACTTTTTTTGTTCGTGAACTAACACTAATATAACATTGGATATTAATAATCATTGCATTCTGTTGGTTTCGCTACATATGCTAAAACCATAAGAGAGATATAGTTATTAGGCCATGATTCGTATGTCATATATCTTTAGGGTAGGTTCTTGTAGTGGATTTGTTAAAGTTGAAGAACAGGAATGATATGGTATATGATGTGGTAGTGGTAAACATACATGCGCAGATCCCACAGCCGCAGCTTGTCCCCGGCGGCGGTGTAGAGGCGGTGCGAGTGCGCCAGCGCCAGCGCCGTCACCGCCACCTCGCCCGCGATGCCGCGGCTCGACGGACACGGCCCGCTCACGCCAGACGACCTGGCAAACACGTGGGAATAAATTATCATATTTTATTCCAACAGAATTTTTTTCTTGCAAGCGACACTCCGTGCGAATAGGTGCCACTTAACTATACAAAGAATAATATTGAGTACAACACACATGCTGCCAAACAATTTGCAATCTCTGATGAATTTATGAAAAATATACATATGCTACAGTTTGCAACCTCTGATGAATGTAAATTTGAAGTAATCTAGTCAGTGTAGGGCATTATGGGACACTTTAAGGACATACAAGTTAGATGCTATGTAGGGCTTTGTTATATGAAATCCTCAGGAGCATTGATAGTACCTGACGAGGTAAGTTAGTCTGATATGACTGGATACTTTATTTCCCATTCACAAACAGGTTAAGTATAGTATAGTTATATAGTTCGGTACCAGAGCGTGGTGAGCGGCGTGCGGCTCCTGGTGTCGAAAAACCGCACGGCGCCGCCCGCCGCCGCCAGCAGCAGCCGGCCCTCGCCGCGCCCGTCCGCCTCGCCCGCCGCCAGCGCCGACACCGCGCCGCCGCACCAGCCGCGCCACGCCTCCGTGCCCAGCGACAGGTCCCAGCCGCGGACCGTGCGGTCTGGAACATATACAATAGGCATTTACTATTAAATCGATCACGCGCCCCACAACGTTCCCTAATCGCTTACAATGTGTATGAGCAGCATGAATGTACACACTACGATGGTTAACATCGGGAACTGGGCCCTTATTCTGTATGATAGTGTAAACGCGTAACGCGGCCGTGTCCTAAACATGATGCGTTGTGTTACGTGCTTGTTACGCACTGTTAAAATAATGTGCGGGATAGAGAATAAGGCCCCTGCTTGGACCATTCCCCTTAGCCTACGACACTCCTTCTTAAATGGTGAGTAGGGCGAGACTTCGTGGATGAAATGACCTATATTACTATTTATTATTTTAAGTAAAGTGGGTTCAAAAGATAAAATAATGATATATCGTGATATTATTTGTATGGTAAATGTTTATTTAGTTATTATGTAGTTTTTCCATGCCCGTAATGCATATCGCGGTATCAGACGTTTCACATTAAAAAAAAATGCTTTCTTGAGCCCAGCTAAATCATTAAACACGTACTTAAATCTTGTATGATTACTAATGGCATGACACAAAATCAAAGACTTCCTCACCGACGCCCCGCTGTACAGCAGATGGTGTGTAGCCGCGAGCGCGAGCGCGGCACCCGCGTATCCCTCCACCACGTGCGTGCACTGAATCCACGCGTTCGAGCTGGTCATACCGCCACTAATGCGCTGCCAATGAATTATACAGTTTATTGTGTTGTTGTTATAGTTGCAATTTTATTGATTACTAGCTTTTGCCCGCGGCTCCGCCCGCGTTATAAAGTTTTTCGGGCTAAAGTTTTCCGTTATAAAAGTCACGCTATATATTTTACCGGGAGCCTATGTTCTTCCCAGGGTCTCAAACTGTCTCCATACCAAATTTTATCCTAATACGTTGGGTAGTTTTTGAGTTTAACACGTTCGGGCAGACCGATGCAGCGGGGACTTTGTTTTATGATATATTTTTGTAGAACTCTTTAAGAGGAACAATCCCGTCATACATTATTGTTGCATAACTTTAACCGTTTACGCAGCGCACGCAACAGAGCTCTCAAAACTAATAAATTGTCCCCGTTTTTGCATCATGTTTCATTACTGCTCCGCTCCTATTGGTCATAGCCTGACGATATATAACCTATAGCACTCCAGGAACAAAGGGCTATCAACACAAAAATATTTTTTCAGTTCGAACCGGTAGTACCTGAGATTAGCGATTACTGCTCCGCTCCCATTGGGCATAGCGTGATGATATATATAGCCTATAGCATTCCAGGAACAAAGGGCTATCCAACACAAAAAGAATTATTCAGTTCAAACTCCTAGTTTCTGAGATTAGCCATTACTGCTCTGCTCTATTGGGTATAGCGTGATGATATATAGCCTATAGCACTCCACGAACAAAAGGCTATCCAACGCAAAAAGAATTTTTCGGTTTGGACCGGTAGTTCCTGAGATTAGCCATTTCTGCTCCGCTCCTATTGGGTATAGCGTGATGATATATAGCCTATAGCATTAACAAACAAACAACACAAACAAACAAACAAACAAACAAACTCTTCAGCTTTATGTAATAGTATAAGAAGTATAGATTTGTTCAGTAATATAAAGGTTCTTAATTTAAATATAAGTTAATGGAAATATTGAAATAAAAATATTTTTCCGTTTTTATACTTGTATTAAATATAGCCTATATATATAGCCTATAGCATTCCAGGAACAAAGGGCTATCCAACACAAAAGAATTATTCAGTTCAGACACCTAGTTACTGAGATTAGCCATTACTGCTCTGCTCTATTGGGGTTATGGCGTGATGAGTATATAGCCTATAGCACTCCACGAACAAAAGGCTATCCAACGCAAAAAATTTTTCGGTTTGGACCGGTAGTTCCTGAGATTAGCCATTACTGCTCCCGCTCTATTGGGGTATAGCGTGATGATATATAGCCTATAGCACTCCACGAACAAAGGGATATCCAATGCATAAAGAATTTTTCAGTTCGGACCGGTAGTGCCTGAGATAGGCATTACTGCTCCGCTCCTATCGGGTATAGCGTGATGATATATAGCCTATAGCACTCCACGAACATAGGGCTATCCAACGCAAAAAGAATTTTTCAGTTTGGACCGGTAGTTCCTGAGATTAGCGCGTTCAAACAAACAAACAAACAAACAAACAAACAAACAAACAAACTCTTCAGCTTTATATAATAGTATAGATAATGAGTATAGATGTGTAAAAATTTCCTATAAATTATGTGACGAATTGACATTGTGGCAATTTGTAGATGATTCTTAGTATAATATGTAAGTATGGAATTATAGTTGCCAGTTTCTAGTATAATTTACCATGCTTTCCTACAAGGATTGAAAATGATGGAAAGAAAAGCGTAAACAAACAACTTAACAAATACCGTATCGAGAGTGAACACTTAGATTCAGCCTATTTATACTTTATCATACTTAAAAATCATAAAACAATTTTCGCTGTGCGTACCTTCTGCGCCAGCTCGCTTGACGACACCCTGCGGCCGAGGTTGTCGTCCGGCGCCGGCGAGCCGCAGGAACACGTCGTCGTCGCGCGCGCGGCGCGTGGCGCCAGGCGAGGCGGGCGGCGTGCCCGACGCCGCGCCCGCCTCTCTGCGGCAGTCGCACGTTACAACCACGCCACATCCGACA
>NC_051139.1:15053654-15068766 GCF_014839805.1 Manduca sexta
GATTTTGTGTATTATTTTATAGGTAACGGCAAGTAGTGCAAAAGAAATCCTGCGAAAACTTTATTAAATTTATTAATAAATGAGACAATAAATTATTCATATTACGCAATGTGCAGGAGAGGGCGCGTAGTGGAGTTATCGCTTCATCTCTTTTCCTACGCACGTCGTAATTCCTGATGACGTCACATGTAGGTTATAGGTATTGTCTCTTTCTCTCTTGACCGTTAACCCTTCTACCACAATTCAAATGTTTATAACTTGTTGATTTTTATGTGTTACAATGTATATTATGACGACAATATTTGATTAAAAGCAAAGAACATAAATGGGTCTAGTACCATATTATAGACGTGAATAAAACGAATAACATACCATACCAATGAAGTCGTTGAATAGAATCTGTCATGTCATAAAACATAACCACTCAAATGATATCTGAACATCTAATTTCTAAGAACTGACACCGACGCACATCGGATTTTCCTCACCGAAGCACGTATAATGTAAAAGGTGAAATCTCATCGTGACAGTATACAGATAAAGGCAACACATTCTAGCGAATATTGGTGAAATGTCAGTTATTGGTTTTTGCCGGTAAAAGCTTCGGTATTGATGTAAAGGAAATTTAATAACAAGACAAAGAGGGACGGCTGCGTTCTTACCTCGACAGCGTTACGGAATTTGATATTGGTCATTGATCGTATTGATATAGGTCACGTTAAGTACCTGACGTTGGGTAAGTTTTATATATTGAGTTTGAAGAAGTTGTACTTTGGATTCGTAGGTTTCGGAACGCACAAATATATTCAACGCACGGCGGCTTTGAAGGCCTACAGAGATCACAAGAGATGATAATATTAAGGGTAACTAACATAGTTTACATTTCGGTTACGGAATGTACGGTGTACATTAAATTAATACACCTGGTCAAGTTATTGATATAGGTGACGTTAAGTACCTGACGTTAGATAAGTTTTTTATATATTGGAGTTTGAAGTAGTTGTACTTTGGATTCGTAGGTTTCGGAACGCACAGCTATATTCAACGCACGGCGGCTTTGAAGGCCTACAGAGATCACAAGAGATGATAATATTAAGGGTAACTAACATAGTTTACATTTCGGTTACGGAATGTACGGTGTACATTAAATTAATACACCTGGTCAAGTTATTCAAACAATTTTGGTAAAGAAATTTGTTTGTTCGGTGTTTAGATCCGCTGGTTTAGTAAAGTTAAACCTTCAATTTCCTCTTATTCTATTGAGCCCTATGACAGCTGTCAAAGTAACGTCTCTGGGGTTGAGTGTTTGCTAAACATAAATGATTAGTATCGATTATTGTTAATTTTTTTATCGATTAAAACATGTTTGGGTTAATAATTAACAGTACCTAAGTAATAATATTTCAAATGTTGTCAATAAAATAAAAAAATATTTAAACTAGGAGTAATATCTAGTGTATTTTTAAAACTTACAATTCTATTGATATATTTTCTTTGCAAACTTAATAAAATGTAATTTATAATTGGTGGTAAGGAGAGTTACTATTACTGCTGCGCACCAGTAAAGTATGAAACTTCTTCGCTAACATTATGCCGTGCAAAAATACGCAATTTTGTAGACGTGAATTCAATGACAGCTGTCACAGGGTTCAACCTAAATGTTGCAAAGTACAATTAAGATTGTGGCACGCAGATATAAAGTTTGATAGCTTGAAAACAAAAGCGCGCCACCACCAGCAATCTGTCTCTCATTTGATCATGAAATCTACAGCTAAATATATAACATCCAACCTCCTTCACTCACATTAATCAATCTAATTCATATTCCATTACACAAATGGAATTGTAATTCGCGATGTAAACAGGTAGATCGACTCAAAACGTTTCAAACGGCTCTATACGCCACTTGGCAACAATTCGTAATAATAAATAATAAAAAAGTTATATTTGTACCGCGACCGTGTTAAAATAGAACATTTCTGACATTGGTGAATATTTTTTTCCAGCTGGAACTACATTCGATCACGCCTACCCGTTGATTATAAATACTTTGGTCCGTCATTCGAGATTTGGGCAACCTGGCGTCATTGTGGCTGGTGAAATATCTTGGGTATCCAATATTATCTTTAGTGTGTTGTAAAATACAATTAATTTGGTATGTGAGGTGGCCGCAGCTAACGCCAATATTTATGTACGGTGAACTTTTTGCAACCGAAAGCGAAGACTCATTGGTTGCCTATCTATATAGTATAGAGATAGTTAGTTGATATAGAAAAAAGGCTTGGCTGTGTATAGGCAATAATCATATCAATCAAGAATACATTTTATTCTAATAAATCTATTGTTCCAATCTGTCAATTACACTGGATACTATGGAGGTGATTGAAAAGTAATTAGTGGAAAGTTGTGTAAACATAAAAAAAAATCTTTCATTAAATGACCTCTAGATGTTAATGAAGGGACATTTTAACTCCACTTTTTTTACCACACTGTTACATTTTTAGCACGCCCTGAAAGGTCTTTTTGGTAATCAAGATAGTGATCGAGTTATAACTTCGTTATTTTTAGAATGTTTTTATGTAAAAATAGTTTATTGAAATAAGAAATGTACGTCAACTATAGTTCTGGGTAATCACGCGAAATCATAAAACGACTAATCAAGCCTGAATAAAATGATTTTACTTCAAAATGGAATCTCGAATAATTATTATGGCTTAATTAATTATATGTCTCGGTGGCGTTGTTGTATTATGGTACGTCGTGCTGAGGTCTCGGGTTCGATCCTCGGATCGGGTAGTCATATTTATTTTTTCTACTCAGTATCAGCCCAGAGTCAGAAAAGTGCACCAGTTGCACCTCTGCCTACACCTTCGGGGATAAAAGGCGTAAGTGCGTGTGTCATAGTATAATAGTTTTTCGTTGAACAACTTTGTCTTATCATAAGCATATCATAGAATATTCCATTTCACTATGTTCTGGGAACGGACAAATAAAATGTTCATAAATATCTACCCACTTCTAAATAATCTGTATTGTATCTGGCGTAACTGATGGACCTGAATATTTCTTTGAAAAGAAGGTATTTTAGAAAATGTTTTCATACAGGTATTTTTTTCAGAAAAATAGGCGCCATCATTTTTTCAACCATATTATTATATATATATTTTAAAGAATTTTATTAAGGGAACTGAACAGTTTTCTATATAAAATCAAAACCCTTGTCATAAACATTTATTTCTAAGACGTTTCTAAAAAGTTTCGAGCAAGACAGGCCAAGTTGTACCTGGAATTGGGATTTCGCGCAGAAATCGAGGTTGACAGTTACACCCACCTGTTTTAATGTATTTAGGGGAAATTACATTTTTTCCCCAGAATTCCTCTAAGTCGTCTTTGATGTTGCGTGGTTGAGCATGGCGGGCGGTCTCACTGTACATTAGTATAATTAAATTGTGTTGGTCGTTCGTTTATTTTGTGACAGACATTTTTTAAAATATATTCGAGTGCTATTTCGCTTGGAATCAATTTTGTTTTGTTAATAGAATAGTTGCTATGTTCATTGAAGAATTCTTATAGATTAAATCATTATCATTAATTAAAACTTATTTTGTCATCGCAAAGGCGGTCCTTGGATATAAAATTGTAATAATATTCTATATTGTAATATTTTATATTATATTATTCTAAAGACAATGTTTTGTTTGCAGATCGATGCGGTGGACACCAAACTAAAGGAGTGCAGGGGCATTAGGTGCCGTTTATCATTGTGAGTATGCTTCGTATTTGTAATGATGTGTAAGAGAACGCCTTTTTCTGTAATAAAGTATGTTTAAGCCCGTCGTCGATTTGGGCAAAAACGTTAACGGCATTTATTTTATGTGCACGGAGATTGGCTCGACACGACCTGAGTTTAGTTTCATAATAAACACAGGCAAATCGATCCGACTCGATCGTATTCTCGGCGAGCCTAGTGGATGCTTTGCATTATCGGTTAACAAGTGCCGGATGCCCGGTTATAGTAATGTATGGAGTTGATATACACGCGACGCTTTCTAAAAATAAAATAAAATAAAAACATATCAAAAGAGATGTTGTTGATATCTGTTTATTAAATAGCGAAGAGTTTACGATGTCAGCTTTAATTTGACAACGTTCTCGCTTATATCGCACTTGGGACTGAAATTGAATGGCATTATACGGCCCTTAATGTTATACCCTTATAACCTGTACACCAAGTTTTAATTCAACGGAGTAATTTCAATACAATTGTTAATGCACAAATATTACTAATAAACTTATAATGCTGATCCCATCGATATAACTAACTATAAAAAGGCACCAAAGACTAAACAGTGTCACGATATTGAAAAGGAAACAGTCCAGAATTGAATGAATACTCCAAAACTCTTATTTTATCTATGTATAATTAAGTACAAGCTGTCAAATTTTATTCGTTTCATTCCATAAAATCGTTTATTTTGACGAATCCAAATGTGGGACACTGGCGAAGGTTTCAATTTTTCAAAAGGTTACCAGAAGCAAAAATGCATTAGTTAAAATATCGCGGCCAAACAAAAACTAAGACAAACCTTAATAAACATAAAAGGAAGCCGGTAGGAATGGGGCTGTATGGACGCGTCGCCACTGATGTATGAATACAAGTATTTATTAACTATTACATCTCTATTGAGATAACGACATTGCCTCGTACATATCTATTAATATTCCTGTACCACGTTATTATCCAGTCTAATTAAAATTCCACTTTAATATGTGCGTAGGGCGTTTGGCCTTACATTTATACTAAGCGACCCAATACAGACCATCATTGAGTATGAAGTCTATGCTGATACTAGTACCAGATGCCTGACACGCAGCGTGTCCCTGCAGGTCACGTGACAGCCTGAGTGGACCGAGCACGCGACATCTGGCTATCGCGTAGAACTTCACAGTTGTAATCGCAATAGGGGACCGGCCTATGCTTGATTTTGTACATTATTCTATATGTAATGGCTTTTCATACGAAAAGAAGCACGTCTGCGAAAACAGCATAAAAATTGGTTAAAAATGAGCGAGTAATTCATATTTAAAATATTGTAACGTGCAGAAGTGGGCACGATGTGGGGATATCGCTTCATCTCTTTCTTTCGCACGCGTCGTGATTCCCGATGACGTCACATGTGGATATTTTGTCTCTTTTCTGTTTCTTGTTAACTACCCTTTCCACCGAAATTCAAAGACTTATAACTTGTTGATTTTTACCGGATTTTAATAATTCTTTTGTGTTATAATTTATAAAACGTAAATATTTGATAATAGTAAAGAACAAAAATGAGTCCGGTACCCTATTGTCGTGGCTGACGCGTTTGCACAAATATGCGATACGATAGGCCACGTGGTCCGCTATAATGTTACACTAGAGATATGGCCCTATGAATACACTGTATGTATGGTCGGATTTGGGCGATAGAGGACCATCGGGAATAACGTATACTTTGTATCAAACTGAGTTGTTGGTTATTGATAGCTGTTGCCAGTAAGGTATGCCAGTCACTGAAAAATTTAAATGTTCCTTGAAATTGTTTATCTTCGCCGAAATAAAAAGGCATATTTTCATTTCTAAAATTCATATTTATTACAAATCTAGGTTTACAATGGTTTCGAACAAGGGTAGCAGAAGGGTGGGTGAGGTTCCGCTATGAATATGAAAAAGGGTTTTCGTTTTATTTATATTAACGTTTCAACAATGAATTATTTATTATCTAGATTAACAATGGTTTCGATCGCAAATGGCGGAAAGCGGATTTTGCTATTTGATACGTATCTGGCACCTCTGAATAAAAGGGTTATAACATTAGCTCTACTTACAAGTTACAACAAAAGTACAAAACCGAAATACGAATCCCATACAAACAATATTAGTCGATATTAAGCGTAGGATATTATTAAACGTTGTGGTATATACGTGAAGTTATAATTGTATTGGTGACGTAGTTGTAATCTGCGTGCCCGGTATGACCACTGCTCTAAGGTCCTGGTTTCGAATCCCGGGTCGGGCAAAGTGATATTGTTTTTTTGTACAGCATTGGTAACTGAAATTTGTGCCCGATGTGGCGAGGGTTCGGCTCCAAACTAGAACATCATAGGACGAAACACATAGTAAAATGAGTGCTGTACATTAAATATTCAGAAAGTTATATTAATGCATCATTTTTGTGTTCAGTTTTATGATCAGTTGGACTGCAGTTTTAATGGTCACACACACACATCTAAAATGATAGTAACCGCTCAATCCAACTCGGCATACGACATAATTTTCTTTGAAAATGTAGGATTCATACTGCCGCATGCGGAAATCGATTCGCTGTCCATTAGTTTATTGCGGTGTCTTGTTATTATATGTAATGGACGAAAATAAAACGATCGGCGTTAAGTGTAAGTGCTTCGATGGAGGACAATGAGCACGCGTCAAAATAATATCGTGTCCCGCACGTTATTTTAAAGTGCAACAAGTGACAACACAACGCGTCGTTTAGACCATTCCACGCACATTTCTGAGATAACATGACATTTAGTTACAATTTACACTATCATACAGAATAAGGGCCCTGTATTGTTTAGTTCAATACGCAATAGAAGCTAAGAAACATTTATTACATTTTCAATGCAAATTTCTCCATCGTCTGATCTGACGAATAAGTCTCATATCTTAACAGATTAATCATAAAATATACCATGTCAAAATTGCGTGGTTATTTTTTCTAAAGAAATACCTTTGCCATATCTTCACTTTACGTACTCGGTATTGTCAGGTTATTGGGAAGTTTTTGGCTTGATTTTAAACCGTCCGCTTCCATAATATCGCTTTCTTTTATCTTGGAAGAGCGAAATGGTTATTGAATACACTGATTTGACTATACTTATACTTATAGAATCATTTTGACATTGCGTTAATAGATGAAACCACATAATTGTCTTTACTCCGCTAATATTGCCCCAAAAATCATCCATAAATAATGAAATAAGGCATTTAATTGAGTGTATTCATGAGTGAAATTTTTTATTTGCATTGCGACAAATTCCTTTTAGAATAGAACATAGTAGTTGCATTAGGATGCGTAAAAGTAATTTATTTGTTATTGATATTTATTTACTTGGAACTTACACATTTTATATTTATACGTTTGTTGTTTTAAATCCACGTTTAAAGAGCTTTGTCATATGTTACGAGTGTATCGCTCCAAAAATCCACGTTGGGTAACTTGTTATAAAATGTTATTTTCAAAGAGATAAATATATGTTTTCACTTAGTAATGCAATGTTAAAATTATCTTGTATAATTTCATTCAATATGTCTTTTGTCTGCGTCACCGCCCGCGACATAAAGTTTTCTGGGATAGAAAAAAGTAGTCTATACACTAATAGGAACTTACATTACAGCGTTCAGGAGTAATGTGACCCTATTAGTGAAAAATAACAATATCTGTTCAGCAGTTCGTGAGATAAGTGCGTCAAGCAAACAACCAAACTCTTCAGCTCTATATATTAGTATAGAATTCAACTACCTATTTGTTCTTATATAAATGCCATTCAGAATGAAGTACTTTAACTATGAAGGCATATCCCTGAACCACGGTTATCGCTCTCACTCATGACGCTTCTACAATCAAATGTTTCCAACAATTAAATTTGTTTACAAATATTGACTCAGCAATGTACGCAATACAGATTTCTCGGGAGCGTGCGAATAATACGAAAGCGGCTTCGGTACGTCCGCGAGGCTCACCCAACATGTGTAAACACCCCAATCCAGGTTTCAAACAATACACACTCATCAAGAACCGACAGTTTATACTCAACTAAACGCCTGTATTACCACGTCTTAGTATATTCTATCCGTCAGTGTTATTGAGACAATAAACGGTTACCTGGGGGTATATTTTAAACTAATCTTTAAATATAAGATGACTAAATTCAAAAGTCACATCAATTCTCTCAAATCGTAATCAAGTTATAGTATTGGCCATATTAGGTATCTAACGTTATTTGCCGGATAACTTTTATTCGGAACAAGATTAAGATGTTTGTTTTCTCAACGAGCTTGATTCAAGTGGTATTGCTAGCATTATTAGAGTCAACAAGAGAGCGCAGTTATTTTTAAACATGCTTACACTTAATATCGGATGTTCCGTAAACGGTTCAGTTACGATGACAGTGTCGGCTTGTTATCAAAGCATGCCGTCATCCATTGATTAACTCCACAGTTAACAGATAGCTGAAAGGTTTGTTTTATAAACATTAACTTATCAGTATTATTAGTGTGCAATGTACACAAGTTACGTTTATAGCATGAATGGACGTATGGTGTGGTACTTTTAAGCATTATAGCGTTTTTTTCACCCTGGCCTGGCAGCGATTACGCGACTTGACTATTAGTTCAGTGGTAGTAAGTCTGGTTGGGGTGAGGTTGGGTAATCCTAGAAATTAAATAATTCTTTTGTCAAATATCAGAATGGAAAGTACTTTCGCATTACAGGTTGAAGAGCATTGAGTCAAAGAAATTATTGCCAACTTAAAATATTCTAAATTTACTCAAAATTTCGGAATGAAAAACTACGAGCGCAATGAATTACAAATCTCTGCATCATACCGAGCTGCGTTCGTCATCCTGGTGTAGAATCACGGCGGCCCTAGCCAATTAGTTAGCTACAAACTTGTTACTGGCGTTAAATGTCGCACCAGTACTGATTTGCATAGAGAGTGTACTCTCACAACGCGTACGCAATTTACGCTCGCTCTAACCAACCGTGGCTTGCCAGCAACAAAGATAAAAAAAAAACAAACATTACGCATTTATCCCCGAAGGGTATGCAAAGCGCAACCAGGGCACCCACTTTTCGGCCAAGTGTGTTCCGTCCCATGACGTGATAGGGGAGCCTATCGCCATATCGGACACAAATTCCAGACTCGGGCTGATAGTGAGGACCTCAAAAGATAGTTTGCATATTAATATAATCGACGGTGATATTTTCAATAACTCAGTGCGTGGCGCAAGTTTTTACTATTCGATCGCGATTTTTATAGTATAGTTGATAAACCGGAATCTGATAGAGGGATAACAGCCACCCATTATCTATACTATTATATAAAGCTGAAGAGTTTGTTTGTTTGTTTGTTTGTTTGAACGCGCCAATCTCAGGAACTGAAAATTCTTTGCTGATAGCCTTTGTTCGTGGAGTGCTATAGGCTATATATCATCACGCTATACCCAATAGAGCGGGCAGTAATGGCTAATCTCAGGAACTACCGGTCCAAACTGAAATTCTTTTTTTGCGTTGGATAGCCTTTATTCGTGGAGTGCTATAGGCTATATATCATCACGCTATACCCAATAGAGCGGGGCAGTAATGGCTAATCTCAGGAACTACCGGGTCCAAACTGAAAATTCTTTTGCGTTGGATAGCCCTTTGTTCGTGGAGAGCTGAGGCCGTATCATCACGCTATATTCAATAGGAGCGGAGCAGTAATGGCTAATCTCAGGAACTACCGATTCGAACTGAAAAAATATTTTGTGTTGAATAGTCCTTTTGTGGAGTGTGCTCAAAGTTATATACATCATCACGCTATGACCAATAGAGCGGAGCAGTAATGGCTAATCTCAGGAACTACCGGTTTCAACTGAAAAATTCGTTTTGTGTTGGATAGCTCCCTTTATTTGTGGACCGCTATAAGCTATATATCATCACGCTATGACCAATAGGAGCGGAGCAGTAATGGCTACAATCTCAGGAACTACCGGTCGGAATTGAAAAATCTTTTGTGTTGGATAGCCCTTTGTTCCTGGAGTGCTATAGGCTATATATCATCATGCTATAACCAATAGGAGCGGGAGCAATAATGAAACATGTTGCAAAAACGGGGAAAATTATGAGTTATGAGAGCTTCCGTTGCCTGCGGCATAAACGGTTAAAGTTATGCAACAATGATGTATGACGGGATTGTTTCACTTAAAAGTTCTAAATAATATAAAAAGTCCCCGCTGCATCTGTCTGCCTTAACGTGTTAAACTCAAAACTACCTAACGTATTAAGATGAAATTTGGTACGGAGACAGTTTGAGACCCTGGGAAGAACATAGGCTCCCGGGAAACTACTATTTTTATAACGGAAAACTTTAGCCTGAAAAACTTTATAACGCGGGCGGAGCCGCGAGCAAAAGCTAGTATCGAAATATTTATGGATTTCGTCATAAAAAAAGGATAACTATCACGAAAAACACAAGGTTGTGTTTGGGATGATGATGGGATATTGACATTCGCCCGGGTAACGACCACCGTACCCAAGGCCTAAAACCCGCCATAGTGACCCACGCAACTATGTCGCGTTCCAAGCTCTGCATGTATATCCTGATCAAACAGACATATTTGACACTATTTGTACCCTACTTCGCTCACCATCAGGTGCACAGCCGTCACATTGCATTGAAAGAACAAGCTATCGCCTAACATCGGTTTACTACGAGGTAACGATACTTTCCCAGTCGAACCGTAGTATCATTTTGCCACAATCGTTGTTATTACGACGCCTCACGATGCAAACGTTTATGAATGTTGTGATTTTAATTGTTATCGCAACCGCAAAATAAATCGTTCATTGTAAACGCTCCGCTGCGTCATTTATAGAACTATTCAATTATTGCGAATTAATTAAACAGTGATTGATACAATTTAATTACAATGGCCTCGTTGTTTGTGTGATTTTATCAATAAAAATATATATATATATATATCGGTGTGTTGCATGCGGTCAATTTTAAGTTTTATTTGTAGAGTTGTCTTTATTTGGTTTTATTTTCAAGCGACTTCAAAAAGGGCGGTGTTATTTTAACAATTAGATGTGTTTTTTTATGTTTGTTACCCCAGAACTCTGTCATTTATGAACAAATTTTTTTTCATAGAATATACTTCCAGATTTGTCCCATCGCTTTTTTCCTAATAAGTGGTAAATTTTCCGTGTAAGCTGTAGTTCGGTTTTAAAATTAAAATAAATAGAATAATTATGTCGTCAAAGTAAACGAAATTGCGAATTTTTCTTTCTAGTTACGTTTTTTGTAATTTATAGTTTTCATTTGTGATATTTGTTTAAAAATAATTATAATGTGATTTTAAATCAAAATATGCGCGATAAGAAAATTGATTTTCGACTGATAAATAATATATAATTACTAGGAAAATTGGCATAAGTAACAGCACCTATATAGCTTGGTGAATGAGCAAGAATTATGAACTGATCGATGTTCATATATACGACCTTCACTAACCTTTTTACCGTCGACAAGATAAGATAAATACAATTTAGATAAACTAGCTATGTACTTGAAATTGATATGACCTTTATCAGTCAATAATTGTGATCAAATATAAAAATATATTGTAGAAAGAAAGATTGTAAGATGCAATAAAGATATTAAATAAATAAAAATAGATGTCATATTTTATTTTACCTGCCATTTGAATGTGGGCTCGGCTTAACAAAATTTATGAAACTTGTTGCATTAACAATATGGGTTTGTTCATCCCTGCTGTGGGATTCAGTCCCGCGAAAATCATGTTATTCACGTCCAGAACGTCCTGATCAATAGCAAACTGACGCTGTCACAAAACCAAGTACTTTGATGACAAAAGTTTTTATATACGATACCTAAAAAGCCTCATTCGCCACATGTAAGATATATTTTATATCCGACGGGACAAAAAACATAATACATATTATAACAGTCTGTTTATTTTAAAAAATCGCTCTTATACATCAAGATTTTAATCGTTATACTCATGAAATATACGTATCCCGTTTTACTGATATTTTAACTCTAGCCCTAACAGTAACCCTAGACCTTAGCCAGACTTCTTCAGTAATTGTTCCCCGCACAGGAAACCATCACGGATTTGCTTAAGGGCAGGGGAACTAATGCCCTGGGCAAATGATGAGGGGCCGCAGTAACGCGAGTTTGTTTTACGTCGGATGGGTAATACATTTCTTTATTGTCTAGATAGGTTTTAAAAACGTTGTCTAGAAAATATTAAATTGCATAGTTTGGCTTAGCACAGCACCTTATTATAAAACTTGCAAAGACACATGAAGTAACCACGTATTTACAATGAAATTCCTTCATGAATTTGAAAATATAAAGTCGTCTGTAAATTAATAGGTTCGCATAATAGAGCCTCCAGTTAACACGAAACGTCTTATTAATTAAACAAAGCCTATTTGATCACCAAGGATCATGTTACGCTCAGGAATAATTAATAGACTATTCAGTTTACAATCTGCGAATACTTGTTGCTGATATTTTACAACTACCTACAACGGGATGTCGAGCAAATCTGTTTGTATTGATTAACATTTAATCTGTGTAATAGCTTATAGACAGACTTTGCTAATGGAGTTTCTCGCGTCGGCATTTTTTTACAGCGTTAGCACGTTCCGAAAAGGTGGTAGATTCATGATGATTATCGATTTAAAAGAGCTTTGAAAAACAAAGATAGTTTTATTAAACATATTTATATATGACTGACCAAAATTTTGTTCTTGTTAAACTAAGTTTTGTAGCACTCATGGATAATGTAACTTCGTACTAGGGGAAAAAAATCAGAATCGACTCAACTTAGTTCCAAAGATACAAAATAGATATTTAGCTCGTACCTGGCCTGATTAATAAGTGGGTTAATTTTTTTTTTATATTTGTTAACATGTTTATTACAAGGCTGGTGAAAATATTTTACGTGTCGGCTGTTGCATACATAATTATTATTTAACTAATTTTGCTCGCGGTTTCGCCCCCGTGAACGTGTTTTCCGGGATAACATTCTTTTGATCATAGCGTGATGTTATATACTCTTCCTCGATAAATGGTCTCCAAGTTGCTCTATTCAACACTAAGATATTTTTATCAATTCGAACCAGTAGTTCATAAGATTAGGGCGTTCAAACAAACAAACTCTTCATCTTTTATACGAAGTACAGATAATCCAAATATAGTCAACGCGCGTATGTTCCCACCCAATTGAATCGTGACTAATCGACTGAGCCGCGGATCACTGGGAAGCCCACCAGGAAATTCGTAAAAATAACACTAATCTCGATAAATTGATATGCGCAAAGCCGGCATTATGACATTTCGTTTATAGGTAGTGTTGCTGAATGCGATTCCGTTCAAATCACACTTTACGTACATAACTACGATGAAAGAATTCTAAGCACTATGACAAAAATTATGCACTGAGTTTATTTAAGCAGGAATGTTTGGAAATAAGCTATTATTCTTAAGCCAGTATCCGGAATATATTCTTGCATAATGGACTTAGAGATTAGTTTTGGATGTCATTTCATTATTCCTGGGGATGATTTTTTAAAAATCCTTTCGTAGTGCTCAACAACATTGAAAATGGTTTCAAAGACATCCATTTAAACTACGCCTTATCAGTAATCAAACTTAAGAAGTATTAAAAGAACATTTAGTTTTACAATGGAAATGAAGAAAAAGTTTACGAGCACTAAAACATAAACAAGTAATAACGAAAAAAAAATTGTGGTGTTGTTCCAATCGGCGATGTCTTTCAGACAACCTTTTATGGTCCACCATTTGATAATTTCATTAGATAATAACAGGAAAAAGGTCACAATATAAATATTTTCATTGAAATGGCCCGGAGTAAAAAATATGATGTCAAAAATGTAATTTTAGATATTTTGTCTATTGGTTATTGGTATTACTAACATTGCAATACAGTCTCTGTGCTCGATATAAAGTCACACACAGATGCAGGATAATTGGTCTTCTCTCTATTAATACATATATAGATCTGATTGTATTTTAGCCAGTTATTAACTCAGTTAAGGAAATTCGATAAACAGTTTGCTCCCAAAACTTTGATAATCATAAATTCTTTACGCAGATGGCGTCGACCTTGTACAGATTACACATAGGCCTGAGATATTCAAATAACTTGTTTTATTACTTTGGGAAACTCGCAAAAGTATCAAAGAGAAATGAGCAGTTGAAGATATGTTGGTTTCATCGCATTGTTTGAGTTATCGAGTACGGAATATTAAACGTTCTGTGAATGTTGAAGTTTGATTACTAATGTGAGAAGTATTTAATATAGAAAGGAAGAAAGATTTCTTCAATAATGATCTTTTATATTATAGCTTCCACCGTTTTATTTATCGGCGATTTTTCTAATGTCTAGTAATAGTAACAGATACAAGAAAACCTTTAATAATGCAAATATTTGTCTTTAACGTGGTGTCGCTTTGTCGTATAACGTCTTTTTTTTTCTTATCGTTCCTTTCTTCCACACTCACTCATTCTTAACATTCATTATCTCTCTTGCCTCTTACCTTATTTCACTACTTTATCCCTTTCAATCAATTTCGCTCCATATCTATCTTCATCTTGGATTACATTCCACTTATCTGACATAAACATACCTCATTCCAATTCTACACTATTAAATAAGAAAAGTTGTTTTTAATAATATTTTTTATAAAACGGTCTTCTTAATTAACACTGCGACAAACTGCTCATTATGTCCCAAGTTTCGGAACAAGGCATATCAAATGCTACTAAATTTTTTATGTGTACGTCTAAAATATTTATAAGTTTGACACCTTTTCTAACGTTTGATAATTAATTGAGTTCACGAGGTCACAATGATTATTATTAATTCACAGTATGCTGAATCGATAAAATTACATTTCCGTTTCCACATACTATAATATGAAACTCTGATTACCCTCAGTTCGCCGCAGAAGTGGATACTCGTAAATTAGTGTCTTATTATAGATTTCAAGCAAACAATTTTCCGAAGCACGCTTGATGACCGTAACATATCAATTAGCTCAGGTCTGAGCACATGTTAATTACGTGGCATAAATAAGTGGTGTGTTTGTTGTGAGATTCGTGAAGCATTTCGAAAAAGAAAAATGACTTACATTGCCATCTACATTTTAGACTAGACGGTTAGATTATTTCGTCGAGTTATTGATTTATTTCAGTAAATAAGCAAGTGTTTCTTCTGATAGGTATTAATCGCCACCGCGCATGAGCTCTTACA
>NC_051139.1:15969266-16106088 GCF_014839805.1 Manduca sexta
TATTATTGGCTAGTATGTTTTTTATGTTTTATATTTTGAAGAGTCATGGGTAGAAATGATTTAGTGTCAGGGTATTTTATTGGATTTGAGAGTTCACGGTAATCTCTTTGTATTGGTTGGATGCACCTTAATAAGTTGTTATTAAAGCGGCTGTTTCTACAACATTAATAATGCTAAAAATCTAACTCATAACTCGTCATTTTACAAAGATTTATGTAAAGAATAAAACTGCTATTATTCTACGACATTTAATGTATAATTCATGCAAGTCTGCATTTTATTAAATTTGAAGTTTAAAGCTATCGGGTCGAATAATAAAAACGCTGAATTGCTGCAAAAGTTCTCAAATATATTAGAATAATGACATTACGGTTCTTTGGAACAAAAAACTTCGTTATTCGAAACGTCTTTTTTATTGGAATTGGAGATATTGAGGCGATTGTCGTAATAGGTATGGCGTCTTCGACTAAATGGGTCCATAATGCCAATTAAAGCTTTTTGGTTATATTTTTATGAGTTTTGTTATTTCATATTGGTTTAACGCAAGAACCGTAATATATTTTCGAGGCCTTCGTGCGAATTTCAGCTCCAAATGACACGATATTTCTGAAATTCAATTCGCACCTGATACATTCTATTACATTCCCCGATATCAATATCCTTTTTGTTTTTCCTTTCTTTAGGGACGTAAGATTGTTCAAGTTTTATAAGCAAATAAATATTTATAAGTCGTTCTATCACTGTCACTGAATAATGGGTAGAAAGTTTTTTAATTCTAAAGTAATCTAAAGTTATGAAAGTGTAATTTAGTTATGACGGTTGGAAAGAGTAGACATTAACGGGTATTTCCATCGTTTATTATTTAAGAGTTGTACATTTAAGTTTGAATGGAAACAAAGATCGGTTGGCAAAATATTTGATTGCAAGAGATGTATTTCAAATATCGCAAGTAAAGTAAGGAAATTTACTGGATAGAGTTCGGTGTACAAATATATCATCTGTGACTTGTTGTAGACAATTGTAAATTACATACTATTACCTACTTACAATTTTTTTTCTCTCATTTTCAACCAAGCCTTAGTTAGTATTTAATATTGTTTCTAACAATATATTATAAATACGTTTCAGCATGTAATGCTTTAATTATAGGTTCTTTTACCTCCTAATTTAAGGGGCTAATTATTAACAAAGGTCGGTTCTTAGTTTGTCTATAATAGCTGTGTGGTTTTTTTAAGTGCGTGCTTATTAAGGGACTTTTGAAGTTAAAAAGGTAGATAAAAACGAAAATTAATATTGCAACTAGTAATTTATCGCCAAAATATCTTATCTCCAAAAGAAGAACCCACATAACTAGCTAGAACATCATATAAAGAAAAAAAGACGCTAAACTTCCAAAGACAACTATATTATGGAACAAAACTCATTATGAGGAAAAAGTTGTAGTTATAATGACGAGTCGCTGGGGTCCAAATGTTGTGAGCGTATCGATCCGGGAGCCGACCTTGAACGAGCGCCGCCATCTCGCAGTTTTTAGATTTATGAGCCGCTTATGGACCTTTTCCAGTAATGTTTTTGTAATATCTTATGTGCCTATTTACTGGTTGATGACAAAATGGTACAAGTTAATGGGTATTGTGTTGTGTTAGGTAAATAAACATAGCAAAATTTGAAGGTATTTTTAGATTGGTAGGTACGCATTTCAGAACACAACATGCAGTAACGCGAAATGTTAAATATATCATCATAATAATGTGGCAAAAATGCTCTTTTAATGATATATAGTCAGGAAACTTCATTACAGTGAAATCGTAGGTAGGTAAGCACAAGCTTAGTTATAGGTAGTTAGGTAAAATTTTAATACAATTATCGAATTTATAAACTTAAACATCCGTGATCTATGAATATTAAACTCTTATCCGCATTTATATACGAAAATATTTACGAGTGTTTCCAATAATTCTGAAATGAAATCGAGCGTAACAATCTTACGAAAGCCCTGAAGGCAAAAGAGCAAGAGACCTTGGCCCAAATACGTTGGCCCTCGCTTTTATTTGTCGCCAACATTTTCACACTAATAAATTACTTGGAACCCTTTGAAATGGATGCGTAGGTTTAGTTCAAATTTGCTTTTGTTTACCATAATCTCGTTTTGGTGGTGTTATGATAATACGGACTTTGGGCAATGTGCCTATTTCGTTGGCTTAAAGGGCTTTGCCTAAATAGTATGGTTATTTTGTTTCGAGTTTTATAAGTTTCTGATGCTACTGGTGAATTCACTGATGTATATTTGCACGAACGTATTTGTTACGAAATGGGAATATTTGCTAAAGATAATTCTTGTCTTTTCTAGAATTGTGTTTATTTGCTACGTTTCTGGAACAGCTAATACAAGATCTTGTAAACGATCGATTTCTGATCTCTTCTTTCTCCCTCAGGACCTCACTCCCAGTGGCCCAGTTTAGCCGCGGCGACTTCTCCCTGTGGTCAGTACTAAAGAACTGCGTCGGCAAAGAGCTATCCAAGATAACCATGCCGGTGGTGTTCAACGAGCCGCTGTCCTTCCTCCAGCGCATGCTGGAGTACCTCGAGTACGCTCATCTGCTGCGGATGGCGTCGGAGCAAAGCGATCCTGTTGCCAGGATGGAGTATATTGCAGGTAATGTCTTTATTCAAGCCGGCTTGATCGAGGTAATGAAACTGTTGTATAAAAAATCTAAGTGGCAGCTTTTTCTATATGAGCACGGTGAAGTGACCCCACTCGACCCGATGGTAAGTGGAGTGGGGTCCAATAAAATGTCGAATGACGACAAATGATTACCACTCGACGGTCGACATAATAATGCTGGCGTGTTGTAGCCGGATATACATAGGCTGATCCCGGAACGCGACACACTTATGTGGGCCACTATGGCGGGTTTTAACACCTTGTGTATGGTGGTCGCTAACCGGACGGATATAAAATATATCCTAACACCAGCAAAGCTTGCTTGTTGTGTTTTGTATTGTATTATATCCTGAAATAAATGAACCACCCTTCCCTACATTTCATTATGTTTTAGGCTGGACGCTACAGATGACTTGCCCGATTGTTTCATGGTTTATGCATAAAAACTATACAGTAAATTTCATAACTAAATATGTTTTTACTTATTTTAAATACAAAGTAAAACAATGTTATATTAAATATTGTAAATATAATAAAGTTCCAGCGTTCGTGCCTCATTATGTGCCTCATTAACCCTTATCTTTCTGACTGTTCTACTTTTAGAATTGTTCTCCTACTTTTTTAAACATGTAGCGGATTGTATGTTTGAAAATTTTTTTGTCCGTGATTATTACGTACTGAACTAATTGTATAAATATCCTTTGCTATTGTGGAGGGTAGAAACAGGTACCACCGTCCATCATCGTATATATCCAAAATATCGCTAGTATAGCATAAAAGTATGATATGAAGTTAGCAGTTGTAAACGGTGTGAATTGTGCTCAGTTGAAAAATTAGTTATCTCTGGTGACTTGTGTAATTCATGAAACTGCAGTCTATAAAACCTCAACTATTAACGTAGTCCAAAATAATTTTACAAACCTAACCTATTAAACTTCTGTAAGATTTATTCACTATCGTATTCCGATAACTTTTGGCACTATAAAATTGGATCATTTGCTACCATAGCGCCACCAATTAGTCGCTTTTCAACGGATACTTTTTCATACACAGACATGGTGCTCCTTGCCGCTAACCACCATAGTCACTATCACTAACTTTTCTTTTAGCATTTCCTCTTCAGTAATAGCTATTTATAAAGTAACATTAAATAAAACTTTTTATCCATTAGCGTTCGCAGTGAGTGCCCTCGCTTCGAACTGGGAGCGTTTGGGCAAGCCATTCAACCCATTGCTGGGCGAGACGTACGAACTGGAAAGGCCAGAGTTCAGGGCGGTTTGTGAACAGGTGGGTTCCGCTTCATTAAATTAGAGGGTAAGCTTGTTAAGTAAATGATTTTAGGGAGCTGTTTTGTATCACCCACTCAGTTTTGTTAGGGCATATACTTGGCATTAGTAAAAGAATAATAAAAAAAAAAAACAATGGATAAACCAAAGAAACCTTGGATTAAGCAGAGCCTAGGAAGTATGAAGTTAAAAAATATATTCTTGTAAAATACAAAAGCCTTAAAATGCCACCCATGCATATATCTAGTCTAAAAGAACTCGAAATCAAGCTGGATTTCTTTTTCATAATCAACTTTATTATCTTTATCAATAAATCGAATCTCGCGATATAAGAACCGCTGTATGAGGTTAACAACTTTAATAATACAACAGAATAGGCATTTGATCCACAATCAGCGATCTCGTAGTCTAATTTGATAGCAAAAAGCCCCGAGCGGTTTGAGAAACGGCAAAAGGAAAATAAGGGGAAGGAATGTTTGTTTTCCTGGGTATGTGAGAAGCAAATTGTGTTAAGAAATTCGTGCAGGTAAGGCTTATTCTGTTTTATTAGATTTACCTCTATTTTATTTTGGTACGGAGTTTGTTTACCTAAAGGGTAAAATCCGGTGATGCGAGACAGTTTCGCACCCTGAAGATTTCATACTATAAATTATGTTTTTTGGGTACATACAATGTGTTTATTTAGAATTGTTATGTTACGGGTCAATAAATAACACATACACTACGTCATTATCCCTGAAAGGGTAAGCAGAAGTTCAATCAGGGTATGCTTTTCGCCATATATGTTTTGGCCCATGATTAGGTAGGGGGCAAACATGTAAAATAATATTTTAAATTTATTCACCCTCTCCGTTTATCATCAACCAATCCGTTTATTATCAGCAATCATCGAAAGGTTTAAAATCATCTGCAAATCCAAACATCTTTCACACTTTTGTATCATAAATAATGTACATTCTGTAGCAAGGAAGGCAAGAAGTATCAAACTTTAAATGTGAAACTTGGGTACAGTTATTACTTAAGATAATTGAGTTTAAAAGTTTTAATTAACTTACATTTTATAATGGCCAATTAACAACCAGTTTAAAGATTTTTTAATTGTATTTACTGCAGAGCTGTTTTATTAAGTGCTCATGGGAGACGTGATATATTTTGTTTAAGTATGTTTTCTACATTTGAACATATAGAAATCAAATTTTCTTTCAAACTTTCTTCACACATTCTTTGTTTTGCATTTGGTTGTAAATTGTAGCCAATGTAATTACGGGGCCTCTGTAGCCAATGGAAAAATAGGTTAACCATAAGTATTCAGAAATTCTGTAACCCAAAATTTGAATACCGTCTCGTACCGTCTGTATTATAACAAACTAACAAGAGCTAAGTATTTAATCGTCCACATCAAACAGCGTTAAATAATAGCTGCTCAGTAATATTTTATAGAGTATCCATGAACATAACGGATGTAGGTAATCTTTTTCGCAATAGAAATAATGACGTAGCAGAAATTAATTTTCGAACTCTACATATCAGGATTACTACGTGCGATTAGAAAGCTCCTGTCCAAACCTCAAACTCAATCCCATTGATACTATTTGAGTGTCCGTATAAGCCTTTAGGTTCATATGACATCATTCACAGGTGTCTCATCACCCGCCTGTGTCCGCATTCCACGCTGACAGCAAGCATTTTGTATTCCACGGCTCAGTCCATCCCAAATTGAAGTTCTGCGGCAAGAGTGTGGAGATTCAGCCCAAAGGTCATGTGACCGTGGAATTGCCAAGGTATAATTCTCCTTATATCGAATGAAATAAATTATAGAAGTCATATGTGGAATTGATAATTACATTTTTAAGTATAATGCAACAGTTTAGCATTAAATATGTATCGTTGAGTAATTGCATGTTTTATGATAATTTGACCTACTAAATGACAAATAATCACACCATTCGCGCAGGTGGGGGGAAGCCTACACCTGGACCAACGTGAATTGCGTGGTCCACAATGTGATCGTGGGGAAATTGTGGATCGAGCAGTACGGCGCCATGGAGGTGACGTGCCACGGCGGAGCAGGGCTTAAGGCCAACCTCGTCTTCAAGCCAGCTGGATTCAACAACAGAGACCTTCACCGAGTCGACGGGTTTATAGTAGATGCCAGGTAGGTATTACTATTTGATAATGAGTTTCTAAGTATAACCGCTAATGGTTCACTCATTAAAAAGAAAGAGATGGTAGACAAGACTTAGAATTTTATTAATGGAATATGCGAAAGGAAGAGAGAAAGAAATAGAAGCAACTAGTCGCAAATATGAGCTAATCCAACTTATCAAGATCATAGAAAGAGGAAATTGTTTGTATGGTATATGTTACGATGTATGATGTGAAGGATAGAAGATTTTCTTACGTTTTAGATACTTCGCTCTTAGTTCCCCGATTTAGTTAAAGATCTACAACGCGTTTACATCTCTATCACATACATTTAAAATAAAATGCACACTGTTGACTTAACGTGTTCCTACTTGTTCGTTTGATGATTTTTAATTCATGGTCACTTATCCATTTCCCATTTGTAAGCTGTCTGTTCTGTCTGTTCTTGAAAGGTCATCTGTTTTTTTAGCTTTCTTAGAATGTTATAGACTATTAATTACTTATTATTAGACGCTCTTCTATGTCGATTTCTGATGCGCTGAAATTGTGTCTGGATTTAAATATATTATTTGTATATATATACGCAACTAGCTAATCCGAACAATGGTCACGAACAGCCACTATGACATTTCATACAAACGATTGACGAAGTTTATTACTAACACTCGGCTTAGCAGTTGCTTTATACAAATGATTCGAGTCTTATGCTTAGATAGGATATTTTTAATGAAAAAGGTAGTCGAGGATGATTGGTTGGAAGTTTAAAAGTATATCGTAATAAGTTGTGTTGCGGTGATTTCACGTCGTAGTGAAAAAGAAGGTTTGATGAGAGTCGAGCGTGTGGGAAGAAAATAATGCATGAGACAACGTTATAGGTTGGTACCTTCGGCGTTTTGGTTGGGTGTGTGTGCCTACATGTTGACACGACCATGGTGCCTGGCTTGAAATATCCATATGCAAGTTGAAAAGAGCGCTTTGATTGGCTAAAACAGGGTCATTTTAACACTGCGTTAATAAATGAAATATCATACTCGCCTTTATCTCTGCTAAGATTTTGACAAAAATCATTCATGAATGTTACATATTTTCACCAAGAATCAGTTTTAGTTTACTCTTTTTTTTTGTTTTGTAGTTTAGTCCGAATATTACGTGTGTGTGTGATTGTATTTCTGATTGAAAGTGTGATGTCGCTGCGACGATATTCTCTTAGAGTAATGGTGGCATTAGGGCGTGTAAAATTAAAATTACTTTTTATTGAAATTTATTTGTTCGAAACTTTTAAGTTACATTTAGGGTTCAAGTAAATTATTGTAAGGTCCATGACATTTTATTTAGTAATGTAATGTTAAAATGACCCTGTATACAAGTTAAAAAGGGCAAACTGTTGAACCATGCAGTCTCAGCTTTTGTCCCTTGAACTTGTACCTACGATTTAGTTGATATTTACGTATAAATCTATAGTTCTTATGAGGTTTGACTGGTGCGTAGTAAGTGCGGGTTCAATGCTTAGTTACTCCTTATCAAAAAATCGAGCTAACATCTCTTTCTTGATAATCAATAGTCCCCCCCCCCCCTAATTTCTTGAGAAAAAAAAACCACTCGGTGATGTCTTGAATTTGTGCTAGCCGATAGGCTTTGATTGAGAAAATGTTTAGATAGACACTGAGAGCTTCAAACGCGTCTAAAAAATAGAGGACTTTTCGCCTCTACATCGCCTTCCCGTGCTCAGTGCGCTTCGAGCATAGACTCATATATAATACTGGAAGGAAAATGAATGAAATCGGTAAATTAAATTACTTTACAAAATAATTTTACTATTGTTCTGTCGTGTAAAAATTTAAACACCATTAATTACATATTAAATTTATTTTTTCAAATGTATGGCGGCACCGAAGCGTCACTTACCCGGTATTCCAGGGGTAAAATAATTGGGATTCAGGACTTGCGTATATAAATTTAAATTTAATCAATCTATAAATATAAATTTAATAAAATTATTATTATTAGAATTATTACAAAATATAATCGGAGAAATTAAATATTTTGGTGCGTGTCAATTATTTTTTTGTATTACATTAAAATCATTTTCTCCACATTTTAATAGGAAACATGCAATATCATTATGCACGTATACAAAGCTAAGTAGAACTACGCAGGGACAGCGTATGACGTAGCTGTCACATACACTACGCTTGTAATAGTGGGCCTATTTGTTTTAGTATCATTGAAGCGTCACTCCATCTAGACATTTAATTTATCAAAGCTGATAAGTATACTTGCGAGCAAAAATGCCAACCCACTAGCAAAGAACATGTCCGCTTTTTTGTATGGGCGCTGGTTCTTTATTTCGCTCAAATTCCAACCAACCTCAAACTTATGGCATAATAAAGTGGAAAAAATGTGGAACTTGGAATCAATAAGAGAATAATTTTAGACACCTCCATTTAGGTATATGAAAAGGAAAGACATCTCGTGGTGAAGTAAAAATAATTTCATTTTTCGTCAAAAGAGGTGGAATAACTACATAGACTTTGTTTTTTTTTTACTTAAGTAGCTTTTAGTTTTGAATTTTTATTCACGGTTTTTTGGAGAGACAATTTCAATTACAATTTGTTATGTTTTGCTGTATCGATTTTACAATTCGGCTAATTTGTGCCAATTTGTTTGAAAAGCAGTAGATAAAATAAACTATTTTTTTGTCAACTTTACTTTTTTTCGGGAGTATTCAAATGTAGCAATATTTATATTTCAAAATAGTTCATTTTAAAGTTAATATCAAAGTAAAATATAATTACAAAAATCTCAGAATCGGAGGTCTTTAAAATTAATTCATATATTTCAATACAAATTTTTAAGTCTTCTATCAAAATATATATTATAAATTTCCTTGGTTAGAATTTCTGTCGAATAAAAAACCGGTTTTGGACATGTCGTTTATTATTTTGTATTATTTTATAATACTTTATTTACTAACGTTTCACCGCTTGTGTGTATTAAAAAAAGTTCTATATCGAGATGTTTTCATACTTGTTTGCTAGTGGGTTGGCTTTTTGCTCGCAAGTATATTCCGTTACAGTAAGAAGCGGCTTCGGTTCCTGTATGGAAAATGGACGGAGTACATCAAGTGCTGCAGCGCAAGCGCGTTCGAGCAGTGGTCGCGGGAGAAGGGCGAGGAGGCGGGAGGGGCGCACACCCCCTCTCACACGCCGAAGAAGGTGCTCGCTAAACTGAACAGCTTCAAAGTCGGCGCTCTGCGGTCCATGTCCATACAGGAGGTATGACAGCATAACTACTGCCTATAAGGACTATAATATAGGTCAACATGTATATGTATACCTATATAAGTATGTGTTATAAAGGTGGCAGGAACACGGATGTAGGCCGCTTTCGACAGGTCCGTCTGGAAATCTTTGGGGGAGGCCTATGTTCAGCAGTGGACTTTATGTGGCTGATGATTATGATGATGATATAAGTGCTGATCCAATTTTGTGAATTAATTTACTAATAGAAAGCTATATTTTCCCTGACAGCCGTAGTCAATAATCTACGGATAAAAAAATCTATGCTTGGGGCCAGTACTGCGGGAAAACACTAGCTCCAACCATTGACAACTAGGCACCACGCTTTCTATAACTGTTAAGTACCTGTTAAACCTATCATCCAGTAACAATTTTTTTATTTCAGCCTGAAGAACCAGAGACCTCGGAAGATGTTCCAAAACCAGACGAGTCGTTCAACATCGACATACCGGGCTCTGTGTCGCTGTGGGAAGCGCGGCCCAGACCGGCGAATAGTGCTCAGGTATCACAATTTCTCTATCACGACTATATTATGTATAAATCGTAATATAATAATTAAGTATAAAAAATACAAATTAACTCCAACCACAAAATTTAACTGGATTTTATGAGCCATTTATTTTTGCTGGTGGTAGGATGTATTTTATATCCGCCATCTGGGCTATCCGGTACCCGACATAGTGGCCCACGTGTGTGTGTCGCGTTCCGAAATCAGCCTGTGTATATCCGGCTCCAATAGGCCGGCATAATTGTGTCGACTGTCGACGGGTAGTGATCTTTCTTCAGGCGACATTCTATTGGACCCTACCCACTAACCATCAGGTGGAGTGGGACCACTTTGCCGTGCATGTGGCACGATGTATAAAAAACAATTAAAAATGATTCCTACTCTAGAACGTATTACCTTTAGCCATACATTTTTTATTGATGAACAGGTCCTTAAACCTCATACTCCATCCTTTCCAGTACTACCAATTCACGGAGTTCGCAATGTCTCTGAACGAATTAGAGCCGGGCATGAAAGGCCAGCTGTGCCCGACCGACAGCCGCCTCAGGCCAGACGTGAGGCTCCTGGAACAGGGAGATATTGACGCTGCAGCTGCGGAGAAAACCAGGCTTGAAGAGAAACAGCGGGCGGCGAGGAAGCTGCTCAAGAAGTCTACTGAAGCTTGGCAGCCGAGGTAATACAGATCGGTTTTGGAGATTGAGTTTTTAACAACCATTAAATTTGACTCTATTTTAATTTGATGTGAATCAGTGGCAAATCTGAACTTCTCTTCAAGAAAAGGATTCTGATTGCAAGTATTGCGTCCTAGGTCGCTGCTGGCCCTGGTTATTGACAAATCCCGCACTGCTGAAATAGGATAAATGTTGAATAAACGTGGTCAAGTTCATTCACCAACAATTCCTTTCGATTAATGCAATAATTGATGCCATTAAACGTATATGTCTTTACATACGACGCCATAAGGCGCAAGCTTAACTATACTCAAATTCCAGGTGGTTCAGTCAAGGCACAAATCCGTATACGAAGCAAGAGGACTGGCTGTACAACGGCGGGTATTGGGATCGCAACTACCAACATTTGAAGGACGTGGACATATTCTAATGTACCTACGTATGTTATTTCGTACAGTACAGTCTAGCGAACATAGATCAAATTTGTCTTGAGGGGATTTTTCTTTTAGCTTACCATACATTTTTAAGTAGACAGATTCTGGTTACCATCGAGAGAGAAAACATCTCTCGTCAGTCGATTTTATACTCGTTATAAACCAAAAAGGTCGCGTTATTTTGTAGGTTTCTAGTCATAATAACAGAAATTACTGTGAAATTATTTATGTTTAAATTGTGCATTATTGCTGAATGATGTTGAATTTTTTGCGCAAGTACATGTCATAGCCCGCCTACTAAATGCACTTGGTATTCATTCATTTATCGATTTTCAAAATTGAATATACATTTTTTATTTAATTAGTAAAGAATTAAAATGGCGGTACGCACTCAATATAAAGATACAATCCGTTTTACGTATAGTAATTTTGATACCTAACGTCTTTCCAGTTGTTTCATGAAGGTTTCAGTAAATTCCATTATCTTAATTTAATTAAAATTCTTATATTCGTGTAGTGAAGTATAAAATTTCCCAAAATATGTACAAAAATAAATGAATGTAATTGCGGAGCTTGAATTATTTAAAATGAGATATATATTTTTGGTGCCAAAGTGCTAAGCATTTATTTTACGTACAAGTTGGATATTGAATATGCTTAGATGGCGCGTGTTACAGTACTCGGCAGTAAATATTACACATTGCGTTGCTCTATAGAAATCGTTTAAAAGTCAGTTACAAAACGTCATATAGTTTTGAGTGATAGAGACAGCCTCTACAAAGCTGGTGAGATCTATCTCTTTCTAAATCCATATTTACTACCATTTAAAGAGAGAATACTTTTCTTTTTTTCTCAGTACAATGTGCAATAAAATTTACTGCCGAATATTGTAATTCTATAGCTTATTCATGGAAGGGTTGATGATGTAGAGGACCAGATATGAGTAACAAAGCGAGGAAATACTGATTTATAGAGAAACATGAAATGTAATAAAAATAAAACTTAGTAGATTGTTTACACTCATAGAATAATAAATAAGATCTCGTATATTTACTAAGTTTTATAACACATCAATAAGTAATATGCGAATTTAATTTGATACGATTAGAAAATCGCTATATTTCTGCAATATTTAAAACAAATTGGTTCTTCGTGTTTCTTTTTCCAGTTCTAGAAATAAATCAGTCTTTCCTTAGTCACATACGTATCGTGTTAAAATGCTTTAGATTAAACATTAAGGCTTGTATATTAAAATTAACTATTTTCAGTTTATCCTACGTAAATTTCTAGATATGCCCTAAGATCTAAGGACTTATTCTTCATATAAGGAACAATAATTTCACAAAAAAAAGTGCATGTCTAGCAACCAAATGAATGGTTATTATAAGCCAGCTAGTTATCTGGAGTGTACTGCTCGTATTTTGTCTATTTATTAAGAGTGATTGCATGGGGTGGGGTCCCCCCTCCTCCCAAAACATTGACTTGGCTGAGAAGGTGAAAACAACAAAGATGTGCATTGAATGACATTCATATTCGTTTGAAAAAGAAATGTTTGTTTGATCCTCTAATCACTTGGGAGTGATTAAAGGTTCAAGCAACCAATTTTTGGGCCTCGTGGCCCCCCTTCACCGGCTACAAACCGTGAGTGATGGTAATATGATTAAAAAATCTGACGGACAACACCAATATTACTTTTCAACAAAATGTAGAGAAGAACATTCTTACTATTGCTAATTTCCGTGGCTTAATCACACTTTCTGAACGCACCGGAGTAATATGGAATTAAGTTTTGAGTGATAATCGAAAACTAAACCATATTTCTCGGCACTTACTACTAATATTTATAAACCTAGTTTCTTAGATACAGGGCATATTTAAACAATATAATATTATATCACAAGCAAAGCTTATAACTGTATAAAGTCAATTATTTATCACATATTTAAGCATGTGCTATAAAAGAAATATATTTTATCAAATTGAATTACGTGTCATGTCTGTTTATTGTTATTCTTTACTTCATTAGGATTGTTATTTTTTTTCTATTTAAGATTTTATTTGCACTGTCGTATATTCCAATAATTCAACATAAATATTAATGTTTTACATTGTCTCGTTTATTTGTCTTCCTAATTGTATTATTTGTACAAAATAGTTTTAATACTTGTTTCGTCTTATTATTAAGTAATAGTTTGTTACTATCTTAGATTTATGTATAGAGTGTTTCAAGGAGATATCAATAATAAAACCCAGCCAAAAGTATATGCCACTTGCAAGTGTAATTAGTACAGAAACTATAAAAAGCTACCAATAACCAATTATCCAAGTAGTAATTAATAAACACCCTGTCTCCAAGTATGATTATTTGCAACGCGCGCTTTTTGAAACACTCTGTATAAATTACTTTATACCTTACTTTATCAATATATAGTTCTAAATAGCATATCACCAATAGCTTAAGAGCTTTTAAAATCATTTCTTATCCCGTTACGAAATTCCGAACCCCAAACTTCTGACTATTACAACTTTATCACAAATTGTTTAGTCGATTAGCATTTCAAGACGGGTAAATAGCGGATAGATTTTTTATAGCTTTTTGTGTATTTTTAGTATATATAGAAAAATATTGAGTAGTGTTGTATCATTCGTGAATTTCAACTGTATAATTACATTTAACACAACGTCTTAGACGGTTAAAAATGTAGTGAAAATTGTAAAAAAAATATATTTACTATAAATAATCAAAATGTAATAGGTAATAAATAGAATCGATGACGATATGCATTTTATTCTTGGATGAAGGCGGTTATAAAAATATCTTTGTATCCTTACGTGACGGTTGCAAACATCTTGCAAAAGTTTATCTAATGGTTTCACGGGGGAAAAACGCATTGTTGCTACCGTCACTTGGGGATTGAATGGAACGGTAGTTGATTTCACCGGTCATGCGGCCCAATGTCGACACTCGGGAGTTATGCATCATCCGAGCGAAAATTGGACCGAGTCCCTACCCCTGTATATGCCCTACACCAACCAACCAAATCACGTTGGCTTTCTTCAGCTCATACGCGACAGCCCCGGAGATTTAATGGTCTTAAGAGTAGGTGAAGTCTAGGTTAACCCAACATCAAACCCGTTACAGCGATTCGTGCAAGGATTATTTTATTACATATTTTTTTTTTACAAAAGTTCCATTTTCGCATCTGGACATGTGGTATTTGGTTTATCATTTAATACATTCTTATTTTTTCTGTTAAGATATCAAATAAAAATAATAAATTATAAAATATTCTTTATTCTGAACTCCATACAAAAGTACACAAATCACATTACATTATTATCACAACCATAAACAGACACACATGGCAAAAAAATTATGTTTTGTGTAGCAGGATGATGGATATCGATGGCACATGACAAGAAAAAAAAAGGATAAAATGAAATGCATGTAAAGACTACTTTCTGCGTACAAAGGAATAATGCAGAAATTCAAACCTACCTTTTTCATCATTGTTTAAAAAAAAAACTACGCTGTGATATCCTAAATTTGGAACGGGCGTTTAATATTTGAATTTCGAACTAAATTTTGAAATTTAGAAACGAATAAACATTTTTGATTATAGTCCATGATTGCAAACGAGTGGATTACTCAAATGACCAGGATATAAAATCGCCCTAAAACAAGTTAGTATCTAGTTCATTTTACCTTGTAAGATGTGATAGATATAATACACTTTGATACTTGAAAAAGATATCAAGTTCTGTAGTTTATTAATTGAAAATATTACTAATGTAAGTCTCTTTTTTAAAAATTATAACATATTTGTTGTTGAAATTCTTATTAAGGTACTTCAAATAAATTAAAAACAGGTCTAAACTTATCAAAAACAACATCGATTTAAATTGTAATACAAAAATACTTAAAGGAAAGTTTATAAAAAAAGTCCTTGACGATGTCTTGATAGTTTCAAGTTATCATTATGAAATAGAGAATTGAATTTCTTCTAAGTTTACCTATAGTTTATAAGTTGACATTTTAATAAAGAAAAAAAAACAACGTTTTATAAATAAAAATCTAAAAAAACAAATCGCAAGCATAAGTTATCAGGCAAGATGGAAGAATGATAAATCTCATTCATCCTTAACTTCAGACAACCTTATCACCTAGTGGAATTATTTATAAAAAAGTCGACTTTAAAAACTAACCATCAGAGATTTCCCGATGATATTTTATGTATTTAAATAAATTGTTTCGTAAAAATTTCTTTTAAACAAACAGAAAATGTGGCATGTCTAAAAGAAATTTTCATTTTCTTAATATGACGATACAATGAAGAAGTTTTTTCTGTACGGACACTGAAAAGTTACTCCACTACATCTGATGGTAAATGTAGTAGGGTCCAATAGTATGTCGACTGACGAGAGATGATTACCCCTCGACAGTCGACACTATTATGCCGGCCTGTTGGTACGGTATATACACAGGCTGACCCCGGAACGCGACACTTTCGTGGGCCATTATGGCGGGTTTTAATAACTTGTGTACGATGGTTATCCGGGCGGAAATAAAATCTACCACTAGCAATACCCGCTAAAACAATGAAGGATGCACTAAGTAGTATCTATATGCATGGAAAAAGATTTTATATTCTATGCCCTATTAGCTTTAAAACTAAAAGAAACTATCGCGAGATTCTTTAATGTATACTTGAAATTATTATATACCTAGTTAAGTTTGAAATATCAATTTATTTAAAATGTCTCCAAAACTTTCAAGTACCAACGCAACATTTTAATTTCAGAGTGACCTCAATCAAACTCATAGTAGAAAGTATCTTCCTAAATTGTAAACTCATATTATAAAAATACAATTACAATTAAAACCGTGATATTTTTTTGTAATTAACCATAAAGTATTTACAAAAATTATCAAAAACACTAATGTTACAAAATAGACATTTTATTTTTTTATTTTCCTAACTTAATGCATTGACAGTCGGTCATATTTGCATTGGCATTATATGTTGTATCCAACATTTCATATTGAAAATGGACAATTTATTTTGTGCGATGCAGTATTCAAGATTAACCGTATGTTTTCGAAAAAACCCAACTTAGAAAACCGTCAAAATGTGATGTACCTAACACATTACCTAAATTGATGGTCATCTAAAGTTATCAAGTAGCAATTTCATTTAACTCTATTTTGTAATATTAGCCGCAATTCTATCTTCAAGCGTACATTAATTACAAGGCATTACATTATATAGATTCTTCTAGAATTTTACGTATGCGCCTCCAGTCCAGAGTCCAAGAAATCTTTCAGATATATCGGTACAGCACGGGGGAACAATCTGCAGATCTGAAAATATAAAAAAATAGATTAGTAATAATATATATAAAAATGAATCCCTATTTCCCTTGGTCACGCCATCACGCGTGAACGGCTGGACCGATTTCACTATTTTTTTTTTGTTGTGTTTGTTATTGTCAGGAGAAAGTTATTATGAAAAAAAAATCAAAAAATTGTGCGAAAATTAGAAAGTTTAAGAAAACTTGACGAAAATATTAATTTTATATAACTGTCAATCGTTTGAATTAACTCAGCGATCGACAAAATGCGCGCGTGCATACATAGTTAAGACGGGACAACGTCTGTCGAGTCAACTAGTATTCTATAAGATTTATTTTATATCATGGGACGGTAATAATTTTGTTGAAGAGATAAAATATGGTCAATATATTTAACACATAAAGTCTTTATCCTCGAAGGAGTAGGCAGAGGTGCAACCAAGGCAAACACTTTTCATATATATGTTCTGCCCATTAAGGAATAGCGGCGAGCCTATGGCATATCGGGGACAAGATCCAGAATATTCAATGTTATTTTTTATGTACAATAATGAAGAGACAAGAAAGCCGTTCACCTCATGTTTTTTTTTTATTGTTTTGAATGACCCGTTCGCCTGGTCGTAAGCGATACGACCAATAAACAGTAGAAACACCATCCAACACCTTGAATTACAAAGTATTGTTTGGTATTTTACTGCGCTCGCCATCTTAAGAAATGAAATGTTAAGTCTTATTATGTCCAGTAGTTACACTGGCTACAGAATTCTTCAAACCGGGACACAACAGTGCCTACACACTGCTGCTTGGCGGCAGAAATAGACATTGCGATGGTACCTATCTAGGCGGACTCTCACATACGTGAGACCTACCACCAGTGAATCATGGCAAGTAATTCGAATGTCCAGTGCCCACAATATGGCTTACGGCAAAATATTAGTTTCATAATTCATGACAAGGAAGTTATAAAACGAAACGTGTAAGTGAAATGAACGCGGGCGAAGTGAAAACTTGAGTGTAAACATTAACAATACTTAGTAGTTTTCTCTCAGTTACGTGAGTTAACCGATTATTACACTATTGCGTATATTTTAGTCAGAATTTGCCTTGAAATTGTAAGTATCCAATGATTGTCAATAAGCAGAGTCCATGTTGTGATCACTTTGGGTTCAACGTTCTTTTAAATATTGTGACAGGAAAAAGTATTTTCCGATTAGCATTTCTTTCTAACATCGTGAGGAATCCAGCACATCTGTGAAGTTCTCTATAGGAATTTCGAAGGTGTGTGAAGTCTACCCATCCGCACTAGGCCAGCGTGGTGGACTAAGGCCTAATCCCTCTCAGTAGTACAGGAGGCCCTTGCTCAGCAGTGGGCAAGTATATACTCGTATATATTATATTTTTTTCTAAAACAAGAACACTAGAGTATGGAATTTGTACTCTATAACGCGATAGGCCCCTATTGGTGAAAAATGAATGCCTTGGTCGGACCTCCATATCCTCCATACCCTTTCTATCTCTTTCTTTCCTTTCTATCCCTTTCTATCCAATGCTCCATACCCTTTTGAGTATAAAGGCGCAATGTATATTTATTTGTTCCATTATTTCGAAATCAAAATAGCCAGTATAGTAATGATAATGAACTTATGTACACAGGCCCTTAAATCCTAGAATAGCAGAACCTGTTTAGCTCGTTTTAGCATCAAAGGTTAGAGAACTGGCCGCACTGGTTCAGTCTCGCCTGAGTTAGTTAAGCGTATGTAATTATGTTACGGTTTGTGGACCAAGGCGAGGTTAGAAACTGCGAGCGGTTCTCGAGAATCCGTCTGGTACTTAATTGATATCTATCCATATAAAACAAAGTCCCCTTTTCTGGCTGTTTGTATGTTATCGATTTTCTCAAAATTTACTGAACGGATTTTTATGAAATTTGGTATGGAGATAGTTTAAGACCCTTGTATGGTTATAGGCTACTTTCTACCCCGGGAAAATCTCTTCCTTCAAGCGGGCGAAGCCGCGGGCAACAGCTAATATTTTATATATTGCAGGATATTAAAATCAGTGTACAGCGTGATTCTTCACTTTTCTTTGTGCGTATCTCATCATCAATAAACTCCTCCAATTTCATGCATTCGTTTCCGCGTTTACTCAATTAACAAACGTCCAAATATTTTCTAAAACCAGTTCCGTAATTTGCCATAGCGAGGCCCTATATCAAAATTTGTAGAGGCCTTTCAGGGCAGTGCGAACTTTTGGGCGCTTTCATGTAGGTATAGTTCAAGAGGGGCCCCTAAAGCTTGGAGGCCCTGTATCATTGATACGGCTGATGCGGCAGTAGCTACGCATCTGTCAAAATCTTTCGCATATAATATTTAAGTAGGATAATAAGTTAGTACAATACCGTATTGATGTAGTAAAGCGAGCTAGGTATGGTGATCTCGAAGTAGTTCCTGCGTACGGCGTCCACGATGCTGTCGGACGCCTCCTGCGGCGTCAGGATCTTCATCAGCGACGGGAACTTGATCTTGGGGTTCTTGCACAGCCCCGTGTCCACTATGTACGGGTAGATCACCGTGAATTTTATCTGGAAATGTATACATTTTAGAAATTGTGTGAATGTGATTTGTAACAGAGAGCATTAGAATTATTTTCCCTAAAAGGGGTTGATCTCATTTGTCAAGCAAGAAACTTGTCGTAAATACCCCAGGTCCTTCATGATTTATTTTAAAATTTTTGCGACAAACCTCTTGAAGTGAGATATGTGCAGTTGAAAGACATTAGACAATATTAGAAGCATAATTTTTGAACCAAATTTAAAGCGTTTTTTTTTTAAATTTAATTCTTAGGGCATGTTAACACTTAAAAAGTATTTGTTTCGATGCACCCTCGTGTCTCTATACACCTCGTCATCCGTGCTTAAACACTTCAAAATTTATAAAATTGCCATAGGCTCCTACGATCACTATAGCATTTCCTATTGTAACATATTCAATGTCTCATTTACTCACTCCACTAAAATCTCTAGGATCCTCCCTAAGTTCCTCATGCAGCGCCTCCATCAGACCCTTGACTGCGAACTTGGTGGCGCAGTAGGGCACCAGGTTGCGCAAGCCGACCACGCCAGCCATCGACGACATCGCTACTATGTGCCCGTGATTCCGCTCCATCATCGAAGGCAGGAAGGCTTGCAAGAGCTGGTAAAGCAGGACTTTGTGAAAACAAGTATTTAAATAAAATAATTTTATTAGTTCTAAGATATTGATGTAATTACGTATGTATTAGTAGCGGAGTTCCTGTAGCTGATGACGATGGTGGGGATGAGTATGATTAATAAAAATAAAAGTAACTTTACGTTCTCATTACTATTAAACATATAAAAAAAATATAGCAGTTTATGATATTAATAGAATTAGAAAAATAATCTTAATTGTTACACGTAGGCATAAGCATTTGAATAGTAAATGTTTTCCTTTTTTCATTTGATTCATTTCCGTGTAAATGTAGTTCTGAATTTATTACTATATTTGTTGTTTTTTAGAACTGTCGCTCACCCACAAATGAGCCAAGATATTGACGTCGAACGTGGAGCGGATCTCCTTGACAGACTGCTGCAGAAGCGGCTTGCAGGGCATGATACCAGCATTGTTCACCAGCATCGTCACCTCGCCCACCTCCCTCCTGATTTTCTCTGCCAATGCATTCACAGCGTCCCGATCTGTCACGTCGCATCTGAAGGACAAATCTGTATTTATCGCTTGAAGAGTTTTGTGGATCCGTACGTACTTAGTATTTCCACTTACTTAGCATTTAATACTATAATCTAACGTTCAATAGTCAAATAATTTAAAGATAGACAGTTATCATTTTCTATTTTAGCCAGTGTAACTACTGGACATAATAAGACTTAACATCTCATGTCTCAAGATTGCGAGCGCATTAGAATACCAAACAATACTTTGCAATTCAAGATATTGGATGGTGTTTCTACTGTTTATAGGCGATCGTATCGCTGACCATAGGCGAACGGCAATCCGTCTCGTCATTCAAAGCAATAAAAAATAGCGGGTAATGTGAGTAATTATAAATTATCATAAGTAATATCAGTCATCTTTAGTGCTTATGACGCAAACATTAAAAACCTGTTCATTTCGGTTTCGAAGAATGCGACTACACTGTTGAAATCTCGGGTTTGATCCGCGGTTCGGGAAAAGTGATTTTGTGTTTTTCTGTTCATTAAAGAGTCTAGAATTGAGGCCCATAATAACAATAAGAACTGGCAACATTTAGGCGTAATACCATACATATATACCTTCTGAAAAAGAAGAGGCGTAATGCTATGAATGTACAACCTGATCAGGAAAAGACTCGCCATGTTGTGGTTAAATATGATGGGAATTTTTACTAACAACGTTAACTTTAAACCAAAAAGCAAAAGTGGTATCTACAAAGCACGCTTTTGTTACCCTGGTCAGGCAAAAGAAATAATAGTGTTTTATTACTCGTATCTATGTGCCTTCCCCTTGTTCTCCTTGATCATGTCGACTGTCTCCTGATTGCCTGCTGGGTTGATGTCCACGCATACGATGATCCCGCCTAGTCGCGCGAACCGCATCGCCGTCTCACGGCCCATGCCGTGCCCTGCGCCCGTTATCTGGAAACAATGGTTTGACATATTAAAGAAAGTTCTAGATTAGTCGATTACAACACGGTTTTACTCATGTAAGTAGTCGGAATCGCCGACCAGTTTCGACCTATTAAGTAGGTCATCCTCAGGGGCGAGCGCTAAGAGGACGTCGCGTCGCGGAGGCGTCTCGATCACAAGAAAGTTCTAGACTATCGTATTGGGTACGTTTCTCGTATGTTTGAGTAGAGATTTTAAATGATAATCTATTTTGGTGACATTGTCTAATATTACTGATGAGAATGAGCAACGATTCTCTTCGATATATTGACAACGAATATAAACATTTAATATTTTAGATTTGTATTTTGATTTAACACATTATACGGAATTAAGATTAATGTGGAACCAGAATAAATAATTGAATTATTCTGAGTAAGAACGTATTATTGCCGCAAATAATACAAAGACCTCACAAGAAGACTAAAAATTGAAGACATTATAATTAAAATCTTTTTAAATTAATTATCTACTTGGTAATCGATTCATTAATTCCTTTCTTAATAACAATTATTTTTAAATAACAATTAGTTTTTACGTTTTTGCGTGTTATAAGTAAATAATGTAGTACCTATAGGTAAATATTCTTTATATTATACATACTCATAACACCTACATAACGTAGTACAACATTTATTTTAAGCTCAAAATCCGATCAAATTTAAATAAAAGCCACGAGGAACAAAGTACTTAACCATAAAAATTAAAGGCAACTACTTTGAATGCTCAAGTATATTCATATAAGTTTCGCGTAATATGAGTTAACTACATTACATATTGAATCCGCCTTCACATATGACATATCCACAGATTTTTGCTTTATGGGGGCAGCTGGCCAGAATACTAAAAAACCGGCCAAGTGCGAGTCTAAGCCTGTATGTTAGTAAAAGATCATTGATCGCGACAATTAAGACATAGTTATGGTATTTTTACTGTAAAATCAAATCCATAAGATTACAATATGAAAAACTGGAGGAGCATAAATTAAAGACATAAGTCTAAAAATTTAAGGTTTTCGGATTTTTTTCTTTGTATGTGTTATAAAACCTTCCCTCATGCCAAGTTTCAAGATTCTAGGTCGACTGGAAGTACCCTTTAGGTTTTGATTCCCTTGCGAGTTTTAAAAAATTTGCGACATAAACGGCTGTATTTTTGATTGCGTTGGCTTAGAAGTTTGATTTTTTCACAGCTCCAAGAGACAGTAGACCTGAGCATTTGATATAAATTACAGCTTAATACCTCCACGCGTTCCTGAGAAAAAGGGTCTTGACAGACGGATAACTATAAGGATTCCGTTTTCCCTTTTGAGGTACGGAACCCTAAAAAGTCGCTGTATTTTACAAAAGGTCTGCAAATCGCGAGACACATGGTTTTTTTTAAAGGGTGGGCAAAGATGTTTCCAGGGCGGAAATCGCCCACTTGACACTCCTTGGCACTTGGCAACAAGTTGATAGCAATGACGCAGCGCCTAATTGTTACAGAATAAAAACTAACGAGAATTATCTCCCCGCTGACGCTCTTGGGCTCCTGCGGCACGAAGAACTGATAGAGGCAGTGGAACCAGGTGAGCGTCATCTTGATGTAAAGCACCAGGATCTCCAGCGCCAGCGCCACGCCTTGGTACACCTTCATCACTATACCTTGTTCATCAGTCCTGAAACAAATTATACAAGTTTAATAAAAGTCGGTTATATAGCCTCGGTATGCCCTGCGACTGCCGTCCTGAGGTCCAAGGTTCCATGCCCTGTTTGAGTAAATGGCGAATGGCGTTCTCCCTATTACTCGAGATATAATATTACGGACAAAATGAGGATGTAAGACACCTACCTACCCCAGAACAGGGAAAATACCTGACGTTATATATGTGTAGTCACAAAAGTAGCTGAACAAATTAAAAAGTTAACTTCAAGATATATTATTTTTCAAACGATTGTTGATACGCCCACTAAAGTTTTTAGATGATTTGAAATTTTGAATTTATTTTTCTACTTTTATAGTCAGCCATACGTAAAAACAAAATGCTATTGTATTATTTATTGACATGAGAAAAAACACAGAAGTTTGCGACTCTCAGAACATTAACTCGTATCGTGTAAATCCATTAAGCAAACAATTAAATTAACAATATAGCACACACCAGAAATAAATACCGTACGTAGGTATATACCATCCATACGACCTTGCGAGATAATTGCTAACCAGACTCTTCACTCGACCACAGGCACTCAACCCTTTTATAGCTACGTTTTAAAAAATAATACAATTCACTCACTGCATTTATCAAACAATAAAGATAAGGACAGTAATTATGAAAATAAGGCATTTTATTTAACGTCGAAGAATTTGATAATTTGATAGCCAGTTTTGTTTACGTGCGCTTCAAATTGACCCCACTGCATCTGATGGTAAGTGGGGTGGGGTCCAATACAATGTCGACTGACGAGAGATGATTATCCTTCGAGTCGTACAATTAGCCGGCCTGTTGGAATATACACAGGCTGATCCCGGAACGCGTCACTCTCATGCGCGCCACTATGGCGGGTTTTAGCACCTTGTGCACGGGCTATATAAAATATATACCACCAGGAAAATTATGTCAACGTGTCTCTCGGAATGTATGCTACCTACACTGCCGTGGTAAGACCGCGTCAGGTAAACCTTATTTCGAGATAATCGAAGTTTTGTAAATATAGTTTTATAATTTTGTACGTAAAACTGAGATAGAGAAACTCTTTTAAGGTTTTTTTTAACAGGTTCTAAACAAGATACCATTATTTAGGTAAGTTCATTGTATGAGTATTTCTTTAAGCTATCTGGCGATATAAAAATAAAGTTTTGATTATTTTTGACATACCGCTTTAAGCTTAGTACGGCAGTACATGCAGTAGGTACTTAGAAACGAACCACACACTGTTTTTATAGCATGTATATTAAATACGATTCACTATCCACCCCTTAATAACCTGTTTTGCAAGTTTCAAATCAATGTTAACGACTATTTAATATAAACGAATATAGATTACTCATTTGATAACCATTTATTTTGGAATATATTTGACAATATGACTTGTATTTTATAGTCGTGAAAGATATTTTTAAATACATAAGGATATGCCCCTAGTGTTTCGTTTGGAATATATTTGACAGATGACTTGTATCAAAGATATATTTGAATTTATAAGAAAAATCGCGCTAGTGTTTCGATTCCTCGCGGTCAGAGGGTTAAATCAAAGCGGTAAATTGTACAGCTGAGTGACCACTTGAACCTTGAGGCTAGTATTATTGTCACGTGCATTACTTACTTCTTGATGCATTTCCTCATATAACATGTACAATTTTAATACTGATTTAACATTACTTCGTAATAATTGCGATATTAAAAATATTTACACCATATACCACCGGATGTATCGACTCCGGCCGCCTAATTGTGAACGACAATTTTGTGACAAAATAGCCATTTATTGGTATAATTGTATAATGATACGTATGTATAAGGCCACGTTTATAATAAAATTCTTAAGTTATACAGCAATGGCCAATCACGTATTTATAGCAATACATAAAATCGTTATCACAACTGTTTAGTATTCGAATGATAGCGACATCTGTTTTTGTCGTGAGTTAAGAACCTAAATATTTAAGAACTGCAACGGATCAAATCCATTTAATGTCGTAACAGCCATAGCATTATGGAGAATCTTTATAATATTAAGGAGGTCTAGCGTAGGGGATGAAAGGCCTATTTAGTATAAATAACTTATCAGAAGGTCTATAGACTGCCTCGGAAGCGTTGATCTACTGCATGCATGATACGACAGCGCTCTGAGGTTTTGGGTTCGAATTCCAGGCAAAGTGATATTTGGATATTTCTGCTCTGGATCAGCCCGAAGTCTGGAATTCGTGCGCGATATGGCGATAGGCTCGCCCCCTATCACATCATGGGACAGAACACACTAGGCGAAAAGTAGGTGCCCTGCGCCTCTGCATACCCTTTCGGGGATGAATGTATGATGTGTGTAGACTGATATTTTTTTTTCGTGACAACATGTAGCATGTGTCCATGACATATAAGTTTTCCCTGAGACTCGCCGAGCTTCACCGCTCGGTGTCATAAAATGCGTGCCACTGCTGATCCTGGCTTACAGGAGTTGTAGTGGTAGGTGTGAGGGCGGGAAAGTCTCATATAAATGTGTCCATATAATACTTGTTGTGCCCTTGCGTGTTACATCATTCCAATTTCGGAGTTTATCCGTTTACGTGGCGAAGTGTCCATATAACTAGATGCCTGCCGGCTTCTCTTTAGTATTTATGAAGGATCTAATTAACATTCGAAAGATCTGCAGTCCGCATTAATGAATATTAGTGCCTATATATTGTGTCGGGTTCCTTTTCAGAAAATTTTACCTTTCGCTACTGCTGATTTACTTCTTACAAACATCGAAATCTACACATTTCCACTTTTTAATATTAGCAAGAATACTTAGATATAAATAGGCGATAACATACCATATACCATACCAGTCGGATAATTTATTAAATGCCATTGACAGTTCTAATACTAATCGTGAAACACTCGTAATAGTTTGACATTGGATGCGTTTTGTAATGCGCTGGTTTCGCTGCCGTGGTGCAACTTCGAATCTCAGCTCCATCGTCGCTGACGTAAATATTACGATATTCAAAACTAATGGAATATTTTTTAGATGTTATCAGGTAGTTGAAGGATGGCTGGATGGCGTAGTTGTATCAGACTGCCCAGCTGAGGACTTAGGTTCCATCCCGGTGCAGACAAATTGGTATTGTATATTTCTGGTTTATACTCAGGAGTGTTGTACTGTGCGATACAACTTACAAACTTAAAAAATGTCTTTGTAAACGTATTTTACATTTACTCCTAGTAAAAAGCAATATTTTTTCTATATATTTTTTATTGCCTTGAATGACGAGATGAGCTTGCCGTTCGCCTGATGGTAAGCGATACGACCGCCCATAAACAGTAGAAACACCATCCAACACCTTGAATTACAAAGTATTCTTTGGTATTCAACTACGCTCGCCATCCTGAGACATGAGATGTTAAGTCTTATGTACACTGCCTACAATGTCGCATACAATGTGATATACCTAGTAAGTCTTGACATGACTAATTTATAGTCATAATAAAGTTGCTTCTAGTCCTCTTGCACGACTCATACTCCGATGTCAATTGAACAGAATACACACACTTAGAATTAATTAAACTATACACCATTAGTATTTATTTATTAAAAATAATTGGGTTATCTGCTGCCGTTACCGAACACAATATACGCGATGAAAAAAAAATATGATAACATAAATAGTTTTTGGTCAGTTACATTGATCTATAATTCTGATTTAATATCGTCCACAAGTCAATTCATAAAACTTTATAGTTTTTACTATGTTTTATTGTCATTCATTAAATAATCGTATAAGTGTGACCTACAATATAAATACTACATATTGTGTTTATAAATAAATGCAGGAGTTATTTTTATTTATTTATAATTTTAACTCGTCGTAGTTTATCATTATGTCAATATAAACTCTGACTGCATATTTAAAATGTCTTACGTTATATTCTTTTTTAATTAAGTAATTAAAAACTATTGGTGTATACGTCAGCCATTATATGCGGGTCGTGAAAGCGACGGACGAAAATAAAAGTCACTCGATACTCATTTAGACCCCAGATCTTACCATCATGTATTTTTATTTTAAAACATGAAGTATTTTATAAATACTTCAACATACAAATACGTTCAATATTTTTTTTTATAATATTTGTTTTCAATTAAGACGATATCGTTAAAGCTTTAATTAAAACAATAAAAAATTATATTGGTATATTTGTTAACATGCCTTAAAGAGGGCAATACCATATGGCAAACAAAATAAGGCGCCAAGGGCATATGAATAAGGAAATAAGATGCTGCATTTATACAAAACAAAACTCAACACGCCTTTATCACTGAAGGGGTGGCATAGGTAGGATCCGTTTCACCGTGTGTATTCCGTCCTATTATATGATAGGATCAAGCCTATCACCAAATGGAGTACAAAATCCAGACTCCGGGCTGGTAGTACCGAAACAGAAAACCCAATAACACTGCCCTACCCGGTGATCGAACCCCAGACAATACAACTACGCCACTGAGGCAGATATAACCTAACCCAAAGCCTTATATTGCCACGGTTTTGATGTGAAAACAATCAACACATTTTACAACCTATTATAACCCATAGCCGAATATCGCCGCGTTATATTTGTATAAACAATTAACAATTTTAGTTCAACTGAGTGGTTCATATTTTTCGGCATCAATTCGTCTGCGCGACGCCTTAAAACACATATTGACAAGAACTGACTCAATCCAGCTATTTGATCTGAACACGTTTGTATGTACACGTTTTAAATGTCACGATGTGCCAACGACTTACACAAGCCGTTTCGGACACAGCGGCCCAAGTTCGAGGTTATCGGCGCAAGCGCAACCGAATATATTGAATTCGTATTTGAATGGACTTTGGGAAGTGTTTTGATATGTGTATGTAACATAATATTGCAAAATATAACTAATATTAATTTACTACTATTATTATGTATGGCAAAGTTTGTAAAAATATTTATTACCAATAAGAAGTGAACTCGGAAACCGCTGAACGGATTGTGATAAAGTTTTGCAAATGGTTGGACCATTGTCATGGTTTAAAAGTAGGTTACTTTTCATCACGCATTATAACAGCAGGATAGGTATTTCATGCGAACAGTCAAATATTTAAAAATAATTTATCGTAGCTGAAGAATCTAAGGGCCATATTGACAAAGCAATAGCACTTTTGATAAAGATCGTATAACTAAGATATTGAACTATTTAGTACATAAAACATGAGATGTCAATTAAGCGCTAGTTGTTAGCCGCGTTGGCGCTGTATAATAAATAAAACAAAACTATAAAAATGCCATACACTTAATCATTTGAGATGTTGATATCTGTTAATCATACACTTACGATCTTAAGATAATAACTTTACAAGCAGCGTCTCAGTTTTATGGCACTTGAGAGCGGTTCAGCTTCTATTAATATGGTCCTTAATCATTATAAATTTGAATCCAGAAGCGTAACAATTGGTCGTCGTAGAATAGAACTTCTCATAGAGCAGAAGCTATTATTTTCCCAAATATTTATCACCTGAGCTATGAAATGTTTATTATTCTATGCCTGTCATTCATTAAAAACAATGAATCACATTGCGGTTTCTTTTGTTTTATTTTTGTTCACGGCCACCGTTTTTTAGGAATGTTTACATATGATTCTAAGTAGCTTCCACACTCCTAATACAATAATGTAAGTTATATATATAATGTATATAAATAGTCTTCATTTGCATAGAAATATTATAATTCATAATTATTAATTATTTCCGTTAATTATTATATAGACCGTGAAATGAATCTGCACGTATAACATTGCGTGATTATTGTATTTTTTTCTCAATGACGAGACAAGCAATACGTTAACCTGTTACTATCAATCAAGACTACCCTACTATTACTACCCATGAATAAATATTTACTGATGATAGGGTGCAAGTATCCGCCCGTAGAAAGACCGATGACAAGGTGTAAAAACCGCCAGACTAGCCCATAGGTATCGCGTTCCGGGACCCTGTGTTTTTCTCGTTTCAATCAAGCCGGTATACAGGGTCATTTTGGCATGGCGTTACTAAATGAAACCACATACTTATCTACTTGGGGATAACACTTTATAATAAGTAACTTGAGATGTAGTTGTAAAATAAAAAAAGTGTAAGTTTCGAACAAAATAAATATTAATAAAAAGTAATTTTATTTTTATGCGCCCTAATGCTACTACTACTACCACTCTAAGAGAATTCGTCTCAGCGGCAGCATTATACTTTCACTCAGAAATACTCTCATGCACACGCCATTTTCGCATTAAGAGCGTTTACGCATCCGCGCGCCGTATGTCTCAAAAACAGCACTTTTCGAAGGAGATAATATCCATCAAAACATTATTTAAAAAACATATGAATTAGTAATTATTATAGAAAATTTTGTTGTCTAAAAAGTTAGTAGAGAAAATTTTTAGATTTATTGAGTATTTGTAAATTGTTTAATGATTTCTCAACAGAGGTTTTCAAATTTGCGCTTCGAACGTCTATTTCGAAGCTCAAAATATCTTAAACCACTAAGGAACATAACAATATGTTATTTTTATCTAACTAAAAAGATCCTGAAGAAAAAAGTTAGTAGAGAAAAAATATCTTTTTATGTTTAATTCATGAGAAATAAAAATTCAAAGAATTCGAAAATTTCAGAAATGTTGGTCATTTAAATGATTTTTTTTATCACTATATCTTACGTAATTGAATATAATATTGGATTACTATAATAGAAGAACATCTCCTTAAAAACATACAATTTAAAAATTCTACAAAATTAGTTCTGTTATTTTTCTATAAATATTTTAAATACCACTATAAAACGCAACGCGCAAATCGTTTCAAATTAGACCGCCTTGAGGCTTTCTAGAGAGAGGACGTATCGCTCGTCGCTCCGGCGAGACTCCAGTTGGACTTTGCTGTGCGTAGAAAAATAGTCACGTGTATACAGTGATTGCCACATCTTAGTACTTTAGTAAGTAAAATATTTTTTCTTTAATGATTGACAATAATTTTAGTAGTTACTATAAATTATTATTATATTATTATGTTTCAGACACAATGGGAAGTAAAGCTATTTCTAGGCAAGAAAAGGAAACGTAACAACGCTGAAACTTCGGCTAAAGCAAAAGCTAAAAGATTGATGTACTAATGTTATAACATGCGACTGTGGTTATGGTTGTTGCTTTTTTTACTCATTAAACACTTGAGCATAGTTACTCGAAGGAAAAAATGGAACCTTAAGCTAAAAACAATTAGCCCATTGAAATGTTACATGAGCTTTGTATTTTTAGAGGACCCAATTTTATTTTTAGAACATGTGGGGGGTCAATAGAAGCTTAATCTCAAGTTTGTGAGGTCGCCCCCCTTGTCCCCTGGCCGCCATCATGGAAAAAGGGGTGAAAACACTTTTTTCACGATATCTCGGAAACTATGCGTCTTACATAAATTTTGTAAAGTCATAATTTGTAGCAAATTGTTTTGCCTGCAAATATGTTTTTTTTCTCCTTTAGAATCACTGCTGTCCCGTTGTCAAAACGTTTACAACTCGCCAAATACGCAGTGCGCGAGTCCCACTCGCACTTGGCTGATTTTTTTGCATAATGCATAGGTACGCTTACTTTCAAATAACAAGGTTTTTGTGTTCACTGATGCGCACTGTTAAGAAAATTCAAGTGACGAGAGACGGAATCCTATATCTTTCTTCTCTTTGAACCTTAGAAATAAGGGATTTGGTAATTTATGTAGGTAGTGAATAAAACTACTAGTAGTAGTTAGTATACCTATCTTCTTAACTATTTGGGCTAGTTTAGGTTTACACACTCACATCAATTTTACATATAATTTTATCCTGACGTTTAACCCTGTGCAGGTTTCGGCGTCATTATACTTGTATAAATTAAACGCGTCTAGATCCATATGCAGTTTTACTTAAGTATGTAGTGTTTGCGTAAACTTCGATAACAATAATAGTATATTCCATATATTTTTTTTAATTTTTATGTAATCGTGCCTGATATTACACTCAAAATAAATAAGGTTATTAAAAGCCGCAAAATTATAGATTTTCAATATTTTTTGGATCAAATTAAAACACTCAATAACCACAACAGAGCAACAGGTTGTAGTATCGAACATTTACAACTATTGAAAGAGAATGTTTGCTTGCAGTCAACATTTTTAATGAAGTGTAATATGTGCAATATGGAATTTAAGCTATTTAAGCGCTAAGAGATATACTGATAGTATGGACGTATATCGTGGAACTGTGAATGGAGCTATGATGACTGAAGTTGGTAGATCAAATTTAAACGAACAGTTAGCTTCCATAGATTTACCAATATTAACGCAAAATGTTTACATGAAATGTTACGACGAGTTAGCTAAATGATTGAAATTAGCTGCAGAGGACAGGATGCAAGAGGCCGCTAGGGAAGAAACTGATAAAGATGTTGCCTGTGGCGATGTAAAAGACGGTATTCCCATACTTACAGTCAAAGCTGACTGCTGTTGGTCAAAAAAAAGTACAGAACCAACTATTTTGCTTCGTCGTGTGTCGCAAATATTATGCAAAACTATGGATATAAAACTGGTAAATTGTTATACATGGATGTACAATCGATCGATTGATGGTCGATGTCACTGAGAAGCAATACCTATTAAAAAAAAAAACTATCCAAAAAATATAACCAACTTCCGAAAAAAGAAGTCTTTTATTTCTCACTTTTTAGTTATACACCTAAAAATGACATCTCATTACATACACCTTCTGACTCAAAATATAAATTCCAATATGTAATTTCTAATGACTTAATTTAAACTTTCAATACGCTAAATATTAAAAACTGCAGATCTATGGAGTAATTATGTGGTCCATTATAAACATCGTAGCACAGTAATTTTCCTGATTTATTGTCTGATTACGGAGTTCTGGTGCCTATCTTTCGGCTTCATGATGAGCTCCACTTTACTAAGGGTACTTTCTAAATGCAAATGCTTAAATTTTTAAGCATTTGCATTTAAAAAGTGAAAATAACAATTTGTAAAATTGCCGTTAAAATTTGTTAAAAATGTTTATTTTTTTTTTATAATTACAAAATGATACATATAAACTATTTCATGATGAATTCTTATATATTTAATAATAGAATTCTTCATTTATCATAAATTCATAAATCATAAGTTACATTCCAATTAGATAATTAAAGCGAAAAGATCAAAATTGGTTGGTCTGACTATAAAGATAGCCGACGCGCTAACTCTACGCACACAGCTACGCAATGGCTCTGTGTGAGTGAATTTTGCGAAGAATTACCTATAGTTGACTTCACGCGCGGCACGTAAACGCTCTTAAACTACAAAATGATAAAAAAATCAGAAAACTAAAACCAGGATTTTTGGTGAAAATATTCGTTATTAATGGATGTTGTCACAATGTCAGCAAATGCGAAGACGAGTATGTGGTTTCATTCAGTAAAGCAATATCAAAATGACCCTGTATGTCGACAAGCGGGGGATAATATCTCTCATCAGTCAACTCTTGGACCCTCCACTAACCAAAAGTACAATAGGGTCACATTGTCGTACACTTATAACAAACAAAAATCACAAGGCTCTGCTTGTCCTCATAAAATACCAACAAGTTACGTCTCATGCTTATCAATAAACCAGTTACGATGTCCTTAAAAAAGGAATGGTGCAGTATTTTCACGCTTCTGCGGCGTGGAAGAAATAGACGCCATGGACGTAAGTAATTTTCCGCGGTTGGCCAAAAAATAAATAAAATAACTGGTGTGTACTTGCATATTGATAATTTTGGTCATTATAACAGAAGTAGTAGAAGTAGCAGAAGATCTACTGGATGAGCACCACGCAATGCTGTGGTGGATAGTGGATACGGTCCATTCAACCCTCTCGATATATGCGCTCATGATAGAACCGAGGTTCCAGGTAGGTAGGTAATCCAGACGGATTCCCAGAATACCTACTTGTTTTACGAATAACGTAACCGAACTGATGGTGGATACAGAAGTCTACATGGATTTAAATCTATACTATTATATAAAGCTGAAGAGTTTGTTTGTTTGTTTGTTTGAACGCGCTAATCTCAGGAACTACCGGTCCAAACTGAAAAATTCTTTTTGCGTTGGATAGCCCTATGTTCGTGGAGTGCTATAGGCTATATATCATCACGCTATACCCAATAGGAGCGGAGCAGTAATGCCTAATCTCAGGAACTACCGGTCCAAACTGAAAAATTCTTTTTGCGTTGGATAGCCCTTTGTTCGTGGAGTGCTATAGGCTATATATCATCACGCTATACCCAATAGGAGCGGAGCAGTAATGGCTAACCTCAGGAACTACCGGTCCAAACTGAAAAATTCTTTTTGCGTTGGATAGCCCTTTGTTCGTGGAGTGCTATAGGCTATATATCATCACGCTATACCCAATAGGAGCGGAGCAGTAATGGCTAACCTCAGGAACTACCGGTCCAAACTGAAAAATTCTTTTGCGTTGGATAGCCCTTTGTTCGTGGAGTGCTATAGGCTATATATCATCACGCTATACCCAATAGGAGCGGAGCAGTAATGGCTAACCTCAGGAACTACCGGTCCAAACTGAAAAATTCTTTCTGCGTTGGATAGCCCTTTGTTCGTGGAATGCTATAGGCTATATATCATTACGCTATACCCAATAGGAGCAGAGCAGTAATGGCTAATCTCAGGAACTACCGGTCCAAACTGAAAAAATATTTTTGCGTTGGATAGCCTTTTGTGCGTGGAGTGCTATAGGCTATATATCATCACGCTATACCCAATAGGAGCAGAGCAGTAATCGCTAATCTCAGGAACTACCGGTTCGAACTGAGAAAATATTTTTGTGTTGGATAGCCCTTTGTTCCTGGAGTGCTATAGGTTATATATCGTCACGCTATGACCAATAGGAGCGGAGCAGTAATGAAACATGATGCAAAAAAGGGGACAATTTATTAGTTTTGAGAGCTTCTGTTGCGTGCGCTGCGTAAACGGTTAAAGTTATGCAACAATAATGTATGACGGGATTGTTCCTCTTAAAAAGTTCTACAAAAATATATCATAAAACAAAGTCTCCGCTGCATCGGTCTGCCCGAACGTGTTAAACTCAAAAACTACCCAACGTATTAGGATAAAATTTGGTATGGAGACAGTTTGAGACCCTGGGAAGAACATAGGCTCCCGGGAAAATATATAGCGTGACTTTCATAACGGAAAACTTTAGCCCGAAAAACTTTATAACGCGGGCGGAGTCGCGGGCAAAAGCTAGTTATTTGTAAATAGCTTTTGCGCGCAGCTTCGCCCGTGTGAAGGAGTTTTCCGGAATTAATTCCCGGGATAGAAAGTAGTCTATAGTTAGTAGTCTATAGTTTCCAGGGTCATCAACTATCTCCATACTAAATTTCATAAAAATCCTTTCAGTAGACTTTGAGAAAATCGATAACATACAGACAGACAGAAAAGGGGACTTTGTTTTATAATGTGTATAGATATTTAAACTCTGTCTCTACCGGTCTAAGTCTAGAACATCTTCCATTTACTATGTCCTCGGTTGTTCCTGCCAAACGCAAATATAGTAGATTTCACTGCAATACTTTTAATTCATAATTATTAACTACAGCGAAATTAATCATATGCTGAAGGCCACAGTGCAAAAACAACCCAGAAACAAACCAGATGCAATTTAAATTATTTTAACAACGAGTTTTTGTGCAATTCCGCGTTGGCAACATTTAATTTTAAAGCAGTTTTAATATTTAAATCAGTTTCGTCCGTTTAATACTTGACTTGATCTTTTAGATAGAAATATCTTATGATGGCGAATGAATGATGTTGATAACATCAACAATTCCGTCAGGAAACATAGTGCAAGGTTTAACATTCGAGAATATAAGATATTATACCATTGAAAATGTTTAAAGTTAACAATTAAAGCACTACACTGCCATTCTAGCTCTGTTTTATTTTATGCCTAGTTTCATGATGCTTAGAAGTCAAGAACTGTGCTTGCAAATATCTATTTGCAAGCACAGTAGATATCTATCTAGAAACAAGCAATAACTTACTAAAAAAGGACAGATCTAGTAATTTCAAACACAATAAATTTGATTTAGATTCAGAATCCAAACCCACGTCCAAAGCTTGCACGCGTTACCAAAACCACGAACGCCTTGTTTGGAGATATGCTACATCTCTTGCAATAGATATGAAACTGAAGACGCAACCGCTGTCGCTAATATTGGCGAAATACCATCTATTTGGAAACGTAGAAATTTGCAGTGATTTTTTGGTGGAGCCAAGCAAGGCTGACTGGCTATTGTCAGACTATATTATGTAGCGATGGTGAAGAATTAAATTTTCTGAAAGAGAATCCGACCCAAAATATAGGTACTAATATTAATTAAGGTATATACAGCCCACTATGCTATACATATTATTTATTTTTCATTTATTTTAATATATTCCTTACATGTATTAGAAGATAAGCCGGTAGGAATCAAATTATATAGGCCCCTCGCGACTGTTATGTGATGAATGGCAAGGCACAAACTGCCTAGTACCGCTACATTACAGAAAACCAACGTGAAGTGACCAATATTCTACTATATATCATGTGTTGAGTAAGATTTTTTAACAATATCACCCCTTCTGTTTCCTAACGCCCTATTTCTTTCGTATTAATTATTTTTCTGATGGATGTTTTCGTATTGACTATGTCACTAACATCAGATTATAATCTATAGGTTTATTTATTGGAAATTCATCTGCTATGAGGATTCTTCTCTACAAACTAATTCAGTACTAACTCAAGCGATTTTTCGGTTTCTAAATTATAATTAAGTAAGTAATTTATAGGTAAGTATGTAAATTAACCTCTTGGTGTTAAAAAAGACCAAATAGTCCGATAGCCAAATTTCTAAAATATTTTGTACCATTGCTTTACTCTCACTCTTTGACTGCCTCGGTGGCGTAGTTGTACTGCATGCGCGGTGCGGCAGCGCTCTGAGGTCCTGGGTTCGAATCCCGGGTCAGGCAAAGTGATATTTGGGTTTTTCTGCTCAGTATCAGCCCGGAGTCTGGAATTTGTGCCCGATATGGCGAAAGGCTCGCCCCCTATCACATCATGGGACGGAACAAACTTGGCGAAAAGTGGGTGCCATGGTTGCGCCTCTGCATACCCCTTCGGGGATAAAATGCGTGATGTTGTGTGTTTGTGCTTTACTCTCAAAATTAAAAAATATAAAAGTAAGCATTCGAGAAGAGTTGAATGCTTCTTAAATCCATTTTTGAATTGACATTTTAATGTACTATGTAATTAAAGACACTTGTAATTGTGAATTAGCATTACTTTGCCGGCATACAATTTAGATTTATCCTCATTAAGTACAGTTATGTAAGCAATTGCCTTCGTATCCTGCGGATGCTATGAACAAGGTTACTTCAATACATCGGTTTCTTCTCCACAACCTTCATTCGGTACTAGCTCGAACGATTTCGCGGTTATACATCATAATTACTATAGGCAAGTATGTGAACCTCGTAGTGTTAAAATAGATTAAATATTCCAATGACCAAATTTATCAAGTATTTTGTATCATTGTCTTATTCTCTAGTCGCCATACGTATATCCGCTGATTTTAATGTATTTCACATATCATCATCATCATCAGCCTATATCTTTGTCCACTGCTGGACATACGCCTCCTCTAATATGCGCCATTTTACCCTGTCTTAGGCCTTTCGCATTAAGTTCTTACCAGAGACCTTACGAAGATCGTCACTCCACCTAGTTGGAGATCGTCCTACACTACGTCCTACCTACATTGAAATACATAATAAAAACTAATTAAGGTTATAGCTTAAGGTCAATTTTTCATACATTTTGTTTCACCTTTAATCATTAAAGGTGAAACAAAATGTATGAAAAATTGACCTTAAGCTATAACCTTAATGTTGGATGTCTCGACCTTGACATTTATCATTTACTTCAGCAATAAATAGAAAAAAGAATGTTATAAAAAAAAATTACTGAGCATCACAAGAAACAACAGTAAAAACACTTAGTATCGAAATATGTAATTATATATTTTGTTAGCAATAATCTAGTAAAAAATAAATTGCCAGAAGAACAGAACTAAAAGTAGTGTGTAATTGTTAGGTATGTGGTCGCGAAAACCGCGTGGCGAAGTCTCTTATAATAGTATAATAGTATAATAGTCTCTTTAAAGTATTAAAATAAACAGTTTTACACAATAATTACCAACTTCCTGATTTATTAATAGTGTAATTAAAGAGATGCTAATTTTAAAACACTATAAATATCTCTAAAATTTGTAACGATGTTTTTGTAACCTTCATAACCGGTATAAAAATACTCACTCTAAAAATATAAGATTCTTCTTCCTACCACTTTTGGTTACTATTGAGACGTCGAACCACATTGTCACAGGACTTCACTTGCAAATTATACCAGACTGGTATAAAATGAACTGTTGATCACCGGCCGCCGTTCGGCTTTCACTAACGCGCCGATGGAGCTGCATTGCATAATTGGCGGAAACGTTTCGAAAAACTGGCGTAATAAAGACGCATATCCTGCGAAGCATCCTGGGTTAGTCGACCGTGGAGTGTATATGGAGTGTGTGTTTGTGTGTCCAGGTATTTTTGAATCAGCCAATGTCTAGCAAATGTGATATTAAGGGTATAAAATATACACATTCCTAATTATGGATACGCTAACGTTAAATTGTGCACTCCAACTACAATTGTGCACTTTAATATTATAATGCACAATTGTACACATGATAGAAATAGTGAAGTGAGTAGGGAGGTGTGTGTCTTCTTTTGACTCTTTCACATGTACATTGAATAAACTAAATTTAAATAGATAACTATATGAATAAAAATACTAAATTATGTTCGTGATTTACGTAGATTTGAAAATAATGAGAATTAAGATCCAAATTGATTATAATTTAGCCCTTTTTTGATATACCAAACATGTTTGCGACATAGTGAGTACTAAAAATTAGACCAGCATTTTTAAATGATTATTTTAATAAAAAAATATTTTATTTCTGTCAGTATACAAGAATATTATTCAACACACGCTCATCCCTAAAGGAGTAGGCAGAGGTGCAAACAGATCACCTATTTTTGCCATGTGCGTTCCGTCTCAAAGTGGGACAGGATGCGAACCTATGGCATATTGGGCACAAATTCCATACTCTGGGCTGATACTGAACCGAAAAACCAAATTTAATTTTGCCCGCCCTGGGATTCGAACCCGGGAACTTTAAGAACGGCATCGTACCGCGCAAGCAATACAACTACACCGAAACCATCATTAGTGGTAAAAAACAAAATGATTTTAAACAACTCGAATCAATTTACGAGTTGCGATATCTCATTTCTTAATTTCTTTGTTAACGACCGCTCGGTTTGCTATTGACGCCATCTTAGAGATGATTTATTAACACGTTATTTCAATAAATGTCAATTGTATGGCGTAATATTTTGACTGTCATGAAATATCTGTCTTGGTATGAAGCTATTGGATTCACTTGTTTTGCGCTGCTTAATTTATTTTAGCAAATCATTCTGAATACGGTAAGTATAATAATAAATGGGCATGATTAAAGTTTATTTTTTAAATAATTCTAGGTATTTTTCTACAGATTTCTTGTTTAATATTTGTTAACGATCACATCATGGATTGTAAAATAATTGTGATGGAAACTGCCCAACTCATTTGCCTACCTGCATGTATATTATTAAAAACCACGCGAACGAAACCGCGGTTAGTTAATAGCTCACTTAATTTAATAATAATTACTGCACAAATGAGTACACTTTGCTAGCACTGTACAGTTAAGACGTCCGTATTGTAGAATAAAATAAAACTAAGTTATTGAAGTCTGTGACACAAATTTGTTTATGTAGAAATATTTTTGAGACGTTATGCAAGTATCGGATAATTTAAAACTTTTCTCCAAACAAATGTTCTTAAACATTCGGTACAAACATTTACAAGGCAGGCGTTATGCCGGAAATATGCAAACAATCACGAATAGTTTCTTTAAAAAAATTAAGGAATTTAAAAAAAATACTGTCAAAATATTCTTTAAAACGTTGCCTGTTTAATAGTGTAGGTTGCAAATTAAAATAATATGTTTACTTTTTGGAGGAGATGCACGGAATCAACAATATTATTGGCATTTTATAATATTAATCAAACAATAACCACGTTATAAAAATAAAAGTAAAGATAAAATACAGAAATATTATGCTTTTTCTATTTATATTATAAATGTTCAAATATAGTTTCTAAAACAAGGTTAGCGTACCATTTTTCCCTCAACAGGGTCTTAATAAAAAGTAGCCTGAACCCCAATCCCAGCCAACAAATATAGGTAATATTTGCAAAACAATTATCTTTGGTTTAAGTATGATAGTAATAACCTTATAACGAGTGTTCTGCCTGTACGCACGGTGTGACGTAATTAGACAATTTTATGCATGAACAAAAACATTATATCGGAATGGAATGTTCTTAATTGAACCGGCTTCCTATTTAAAATTATAACATTTGGCCGTGAAGTTTTAAAATTAACAGAAATAGCTGGAAGGGGTGAACGCTGAAGATCAACAAGCAAACCAGTAAACAGTAGATTTTGACGCAAATATTCATGAATTTAGTATGAGCAACACGCTCATTGGTTATGTCGTTCAGACCGAAACTAAGCATCACAAGGACATTACAGATTAGCAGAAGAAATAGACATTGCGATACCTGCTCAGAAAGTACCAGGGCGAGAAACAAAGACTATCCCAGATGTCGCTACTGTTTTAGAGACGACGAATTTGCTCGTCTCGTCTATGTAATCTATCACACAACATCGATAATCTTACATCCCCTCATTCAGTGACCATGAAAAAGCAACATAAAACATGCTCCACTCGACGCACGCTACACGTATAAGGTCAATGGTCCGCGCGTGATTCCGCTGGCGTGTTGTAACCGCGCATGCGTGAACAGTTAAATGGGAATATGCATGGTAATCTTGAAGGATATCCTTCCCGCGGGTAGAGGGTGTAAGGTCTTGTTTGTTTTTTTATGACGAGACGAGTATGCCGCTCGTCTGAGGGTGCGCAATCACCCATTACCAGTAGCAACACTACAGATTTTGAATTATAAAATGCTGTAGTACTCTATTGCTCTCGTCACTCTGAGGCATAAGATGTTCAGTCTCATAATGCCCAGTAGTTACGCTAACTCCAATGTTCTTTAAAGCGGAACACTATAATGCATGCACACTACTACTTGGCGATACAAATTGATATTGCAATGGTACCTACCCCAACGCCCCGTCGCATACGAGGGACCTACCACCAATATAGTGCTTGACCAGCATTGCTCATTAAAATTATGGAGAATCTGGGGTGTTGCAGATTCGGGTCAAATGTACCACAAAAGTAAAAAATAGATTTTAGTCCATTTCCGCAAATTCCCAAGAATGCTGCCACATATCAAAATAAAGTAATTTCTAAAAAATCTATCTATCTATACATATTATAAAACAAAGTCCCCAAACGCTGCCTGTATTCGATCGATTTTCTCAAAATCTACTGAACGGATTTTTGTACGGTTTTTACTAAAAGATAGTGCATTTTTTTAGGAAGTTTCATGTGCTACTTTTTGTTCTAGAATTCCCGCGGGGTCAGGATTTACGCGGGAAAAATTTTGTGACACACTGATTTACGACGAAGCCGCAAGCACAGCTAGTATAAAATAAATTCTAAACTTACCAAGGTGCGTTTGAGATCAGTGTCTGTGCGGCTCCATTCTTGTTACTTGTTTCTTGTGTCGCCATGATTCTGAAAAAAAAAACATCACAACATTATCACAATAGAGTAACTCGTTTTTGTATGCTGGGAATAAAAAAGGACTAATCCAACATAAATCCATCCATTCAGAATAATAATAACAGCCCTGTATTATATACTGCCCCACTGTTGGGCACGGGCTTCCTGTACTACCACTGAGAGGATCTACTAATACTACTTTCCATTCAGAATAATGGGAAAAAAAACCAACTCCCTCTTTCGTGTTTACAGAGTAGTTTTCCGAGAGAATCGGCAAGATACAGCTTGGCTTTATAATAAGCTTGTTGATGATCCTGGCTTACAAGAGAATGACGAATTTAAGAATGGAGATTTCTCTGAATCTAAAAATAACCATTATAGCCAGACAAGGATAATAAAAAATACCGTCATGTTGCAAAATATAGATCTCTTTCTTTGTACGGCCAATTTAAAAGGAAAAAGGTACATGTGGCACTCATAAAGCAGGTTTTGATTTTCCTGCTAAGGTAATAACATGCCGTGCAAAGTATATTCCTATTTAATCTTAGGTATCATTGTTATTAATTCCTTCACGATTTGAAAGTCAAAGCGACACAACTAATCGTTCGGAACATTTTCACTCTATACCTCAGTTTGATGTACAACAAAGACACATATAAACTGCCTTCAAGCCGATAATCCCGCAATGAGTAACCTCATGCAACCAAAACGAGTAATTAAGTAGGTACTAATAAACTTTTTTATATACCTAAAACTTCGTATCAGTAAAAAATTCTCACACTATAATGATAAAACAAAAACATATCTTAATGTAATTTAATTTATAATTATATTAATTTAATAGAAATCTAAATAGATTGTCATAACGTGCCAATTGTCGTGATTATAATCTTTGAAGTATTGGATCTATTATGAAATATATTCGCAAAACAATAACACTGTTTTACGCTACCGGTATTTTTTTCTAAAAGCGTAACGCAACCGGAGCTGTGGCAAATGTCAAATTTAAAAATGATCCAAAATGTAGATCCACATTTAGATTTACCTTGAAAGCGACCGTAAATGAACAAAAGCAGTGAACTGAATTAATTATATATTATTTATTCTATCTGATCCAGTATAACGCACTTTACATTTCCTCTTCCTAGTAATTTGTGTTTTCATGTTTAAAATATTATATTTTTCGTTGCTTTATGTTTATTTGACGTGAAATTATGACAATAAGAGCCATTATTGCATTAAAGCGGGTTTGTGTTGAATATAGATTCTAAATTATCATACCAATCTTGTGACAGCAGAATATTATATCGTAAGGTGACGGAAGAAGATCCGGTTTCTAACAAGGCCCACTATCCATGTTTATGTTTTTTTTGTATTATAATTCAAAAACATACTACGCCTTTTTATTGGTTCATTTATTATTTAATTTTATAATATGTAGTGAATCAAGGGTTTTTGTTTATATTTTTTCATGAAACGATTTTATGAATATTTTCAAATTAGGTTGGCACACAAGAATTCCGCTACTTTAATAGCTTAACCTTCAAAATATTTTTATTAAATATTACCGAGACCATTCAGAAATGAGAATTAATAAGCACTTGAAATTGCAATACGCTTTTAGTACAGCTGTAAATAGTTTTCATTAGTTTAGCGCAGTTCGACGACAAAAACGATAAATATACATTTTTAAACACTTTTAACAATTTCAAATAATATCAAACGTAAAAAAGTACAACTAAACTGTAAAAAAGTAACCTGATAGAAAAAATATTCCCTTATTATTTTTATTAGCAGTTTAATTCGATGTATCTCACTTGTTCTCAAGGTCACCATTAAATTTCAAAGTGATGTGAATATTTAGAATGACGAATCATATTCCTTTCAAACCAATATTTCAAACGTTTTTAGTATTTACCGTGAGTCTATAGCAACTGTAACGATGTGGCATTTTACATACCAGTGCGAATTCGTGTATAATTTTGCATACTTTATGGATTTACAATGTTTAATAACGCTATAACATGAGTTGTCGTAAAAGACGACGTCTCGGCCAAATTGTAGTCTTTTATTTATATCCTTAATAGTCAAACGAGCAAGCAGTCCGCCTGATGGTAACCAGCATCCGCTGCCCATGGCTTTTGCAATACCAGAGTCGTTAACTTCAAATAATACATGTTCATTAATTATTATTCTGGCCAAATAACAATACAGGGTTTTGATATTGAGTTACTGAATTAAACCACATATCATCTCCTTGGAAATGACACTTAACAATAAGTTACTCGTACCGTAGATGTGAAATAAAAAAGTGTAAATTTCGAACAATATAATTAATAAAAAGTAATTTTCATTTTACAGGTTCTAATAACATTCCTACTGCTCTAAGAGTATTATTCGCAGCTGCAACATTACACTTTCAGACAGAAATACACTCACACACACCCCATATTGGCACTAAATACAAAATGATAGAAAAAAATCGAAAAAGTAAAACCGTCATTTTTTAATAAATTATTCGTTATTTACAGATAATTGTTCACAATGCTAGCAGAGGTATGAATGTGTTATTTATTAATGCAATGTCAAAATGACCTTGTATAAAGTCTGTTGTGATCGAAATTATATTTGAAGTTTGTTGTTATTCTTAGCTCTGCCCTCATTCCCAAAATCCATGCGTGATGCGGTCGAAGCCGAAGATAAGTTTGAGTGTGTAATTTGTAGCTTATCGATAGAACTACCTACAGGTTAAACCAAAAACGTACAAATAAACCATGCTAATTATTTCGTCAATATTTATAAGTCCTATTTGACGTGAGGTTACAGTTCAAGTTGTAGTACGTTGCAGATTAGTGTGAACTCGACTTTATATTTATTAATCTTCTCCTACATGTACTTGTTATGTGATTATTTTAAATAGATTTAATAGTATTCTCATTTCATATTATAATAAAATTTTAATTACAGACAGACGCATTTTGGAAGATAAAATTGATAATATTGTCTCTTCTTTATCCTGACGTTACAAAATTACATTCTAATTCAAGTATAGTTGACGACTAATAAATATGATTTTTTTTTTTTGGGAATTGAGCAATGTTCATCTCCTATATTGCGCTATCTCAATCATCACGAGTTAGATATCGGCAATTTATCATCAGCCTAACTCTTCGGGGACTTAGCATCTGTTTAAATTGGGTAAATATTGTATTAATAATGAACTTAGATTAAAACCAGGATATGCCAAGTTAGAACCCTTTTGTGAAAACTAATTTAAAGTTTTTTCTCTTATTACTGTATACAGACACTTTATCACATTTTTTTTTCTTTTCCCTTTCAAAACATCATAGCTGATAATACCACCCATTACGTGATGTTTAAACGTTTTCATAACGCGTTATCACTGGTTATCTATCATCTGCAAAAAGCATACGTGACGATCTCTTGCATTCAATTCTCAGTAATTAATATTCTCTCATATAAGTGGCATAGATAGACTATCTCGCCATCAACCGATCATTGCAAGTAGCATTTTGTGACAGCGTTGAATTTCTGCGAGTGTTTGCAAATCAAATAACCTGAACGGATGAAGTAATTGTCCCCTCTTTCTCCTTTAGATGTAATTATGACACTATTTATTTATTTTACTCTTTATTGTACAAAACACACAAAAACAACAAAAAAAACGATGCAAAGAAGAAAAGAGAGACAAAAAGCACATGTACAAATGGCGGTCTTATCGCTCTAGGCAATGTCTTCCAGACAACCACTACACACAGACACTAATTGCTATTCTAAAAACTACACTACTTTATTATGGCGTAGCTACGAATTTTCTCTAAGGGAGGCAGCTGGCAGGAGCCAAACACTTATCTACGTTCAATTAACTAACTACGGTCAATGGAGTTGTATTTATTCGAAGTTATATTTTATTTTGAATGTGTTATCTTAATCTGGAATTAATTTAGGAATAATGATAAAAATACTGCTGTATACCGGACATCCTGCAGCGAACTAGTTAATTATTCAAATATGGCAATACACAAATAACAAGTAAATGAATTGCAAATCAAGTCAAGCAATAACTAATGTAAATTATTAAAAGTAATCTTTAGTGTATTTTATAACACAGGATAATGTGGAAAACTCTAGATTTTTCCATAACACAGCAAACGGCACTCGTAATGACCTTATTTCTATCTAATGCCTTAACATCTCACCATCAAGGCCGCGAAATACGCGTAGACTCACTTCGAAGTGAATACAAATTGCTTGATTGTGGCGATATTTCGCAAACACCAATTGTCTATGAAAAATTTTCGCGCCGTATCATTTTGAGAATGTCGTTCATATAATACAAACAAATTTATAACATTGTTAATATTTTGAACATAAATTTAACAACGTCATAACCCATTGAAGTTAGCATTACTAGTTACGATTAGATTTCACCTGTGACATCTCGTTAATACTTAATATTAATTCTAGAATACAAGTTTTTAGGTTATAATTATGTTAAGAAACTATAAGCAATTTTGTATGCAATACGTATCCGATTATAACCAGTTTTGTGTGTAATAAATAAAATAATTTATGTTGATAAGTTGGCATCAAAGTTTTGGCAGTACCCATAGAAATATTAGCATACAATTATAAACAATGCATCATGTTTTTAAAGAATTCAAATCGAAACAATGTTATTTGTTTTTTTTAGAAACGATGTAGTGTTTGCATATGTGACCTCTATGACTTATCGGGCGAATGACCTGTTCAGAAACAATCAATTGAATTTCAAACTTGTGACTATCGATTTGTAATCTATTTTGGTCTAATGGTAGTGGAGTACGATATACGTGTAAATTATCTTTTCTTATAATGATGAATGGTTGGTGATCATAGTCAACTAAAATATTTAAGATTCCCATACTGGTCTTTACAGTAAATGTTTTATGAGGAATATTCTTATACTAATACAGTAAGGTAGTAACTAGTATAAAGAAATATTTAATCATAACGCTATACAATTTATTTGTCAAATATCACAAGGTAACTTATATGTAAAAAAAATATGGATGACCAACACCTTAGTTCCCCCCGTGACCACGAAGGCTGCAGTGTTCGAAACATCGGGAAAAAATTAAAACATAAGAACCGCGATAAAATCCGAAATAGTCTTATTTTAATGTCTAACATTCGCGTAAATATAAGAAATCATTATAAAAAAAATATAATTTATACATAAACAAAAATTCTGGCTGCACATTTATAATGTCTTCTACATACCTCTTCTGTTCTTTTGGTAATTAAAACTATTAATGTATACTTGCCACGCACGCAATATCATATAGTTGACCTAGGTTTTTAGTTTTCAAAACAGGTAATTCAAAACTCGTATCAACATCCAGTAAGTTTTGAAAACAACTTTCTAATTAAGTATTGTATCGTTAGATCGTAATTAAATCCAAACAGTTATCAAATTCGCTTAACCACAAAACCATGAGGTGGTAAATGAACCTAAGTATAAACTTACAAAAGCATAAGTAAAATTTATGAAATAAGGATATCAACTTCTATATTTAAAAAAGAAATAATAAGTTACATACCATATGTGGTGATAAAATAAAAATAAAATTCAAACTCGATTGTAAGAATGAAACATTTTTTATGGCTTGTATAAGTCGTTAAAATAAATTCTTTTTTTAAATTAATATGTATAAATACTTTTATCATAACACATTATTGCATGAATTTATTGGTACGTTTACGCCAAAAATAAATATGAACACATGCTATTATATAGGTGGATTACTTGATTCTCTACATTGGTAAAATATCAGAGATAATTTTATAAAATTATTTAATTATTGTACATACTATGATAGTATAATTTGGTTTCCATTAGTGGATAAACGTTTAAATATTATTTACTTAGCAGTAGTTCCTACTTTACTTTAATTTTAAATATTAATGAACAACGATAATAAAATAAAAAAAGCATAAAATATTATAGGCCGTATACTTACTTACTCTAACTATTAGATTATATCAAAATTATTTATAAAGTTGTTTTTAATATCGAAGAATTCCGAAATTCCTATCCTAAGGTAAGACAAAAAAGATTGGCAACCGTATAAGCTCAAGAGAAGCAACAGTTCGATGTCACACTGATATCAAAATAATTTCGAAAAAGTACTTACAAAACAATTTCACAACAAAGATAGCCACGACGCGACCGCACTCCTGTCAACTTTGTTTACGAATGAAAAAACACTACAGTCTACAATGTACCGACTGCCAGGCGAATAGTGCCCTACAAGCGCGGAAGTCAAGATTTGCGAGAATTGTGTGGGCAAGTTAATGCACTTGACATATGATATATTTTACCTGTTTTTAAAAATGGAATTTGAATGACTGGCAGCTTTTGTACGTTTTTTTTAAGTAATCTTGTTTTTAATGACTATGGTCGTTAGTTTTTTCTGATCGACGTAATGGATAGGTTGAATTTTGTTTGATTAAAATACATTTTTATGTACATATAAATAAAATATATTTCTTAAAGCCTCAAATGTCAGGAGCTGGCGATTTAATAAAAAATCGATACAAGGTAAACTATTTGTATAATATTTATACTTATTGACATTTCTTTCCAAATATTTGAACAACAAATTGATTCTATATTACATTTTTTTCTTGACTGTAGGAAGACATAATTTCTTCAATTTTTTTTTAGTTTTATGCCATAAATACGGATGATAAATATACCTTCTTGATTTCTGTTGTTTATCACACTCTTTTCGACCCCACTTCACTGACCACCAGGTGCAGGTCACATAGCCGTGTAGATATAAGAACAATTATCGTCATGTCGTGTCGTATTACACACACACAACATCACGCCTTTTATCCCCGAAGGGGTATGCAGAGGCGCAACCATGGCACCCACTTTTCGCCAAGTGTGTTCCGTCCCATGATGTGATAGGGGGCGAGCCTATCGTCATATCGGGCACAAATTCCAGACTCCGGGCTGATACTGAGCAGAAAAACCCAAATATCACTTTTCCCGACCCGGGATTCGAACCCAGGACCTCAGAGCGCTGCCGTACCGCGCATGCAGTACAACTACGCCACCGAGGCAGTCGTGTCGTATTAGATATAATTGAAAATTTGAAACGCATGTACACATCACCGATTTATCCCCAAAGAGATAGAGGGGTAACCTTATTCTCTATCCCGCACGTTATTTTAACAGTGCGTAACAAGCACGTAACACAACGCATCATGTTTAAGACTATAGAAATTTGGCTTACAGAATACCATTCCACGCACATTTCTCGAAGATAACATGACACGGCCGCGTTACGCGTTTACATTATCATACAGAATAAGGGCCCAGGGCAATTTTTCGCCATATCTGTTCCGCCCCATGATGTGATAGAGGGCACACATTCTTGACTTCAGGCTGATACTGAGACGAAAAATCTAATATCACTACTCAACCCGGGATTCAAACCGGGACCTTAGAGCCGTGTCGTGCGTGTCGCCACCGAGGCAGTTAAGAGGCAATTAAAAACAATTACGATCGTTATAGTCATTGTAATTACAAAGGATTATGAGCCTTAACGTCTTACGTTTTAGGATGACGAGGCCGGGCCGGCAAAGCTTTGTTTTGTATGTAATATAGCGCTGGTTTATTTTGGTATAGGTAGTCACGTAGCTTACAGTCAGGCTGATTGCTCACCTCGTCTTGCAATTGTATAAAAATATATAGGTACAGTCAGCCACAAAAGTAGCTGACCAAATTCAAAACTTCAAATCGCCTTTACTCGATTGAAACATTTTTCCACTTTGAAGTAAATGAAATCCCTTTTATTTTATTTTTGTGTATAAAAATACGTGTTAAAAACACAAACGAGTATTAGCGATTGGAAGTTTAGAATTTCTTCACTTATTTGTATGGGTGACTGTATATATTAAAATCACCGTGTTCAGACCTCATCTAATAAGAACGGTAATGCATCCACAATTCAAGTAGTGGGCCATTGCCATCACTACCATTGTACTTTAGATGTATTTTATATCATTTTAAAAATTGTTTAATAAATCCACAAGAATATCAAAGTACCATATTGTGTCACAAGGTAAGGATTTCATTATTACTTTAAATGCAACTATGGGTTGAACTATATTCCTAATTGCGTTTAAAATTTACGAAATATAAAATATTAAGGCCCTTCTCCGAACAAACGACCATGAGCAATTGTTACATACATTTTCGGCTCACGATTTACAGGCGGAAATATGCAAAGATATATTATGAATAATTATGTCACAAAAAAAATGTTTAGGTCCTTTTGAAATATTTGAGGTATCTTTCTTATTAAATTATCTATCTAATAGTGTGAGTTACAAATTAAAAGTATGTGTACTTTAGGAGGTTGCACTATCTACAATTTTAGTAACATTTTCATTATAAGGTTAATGAAGCAATATTCTTTTTAAGAAATTTGAAATTCCCAAAGTAAAAATAACTTATTGTAGAGATATGGTGCTTTTTCTATATTTATGATAAATTTCGTACAGATAGTTTCAAAAAATACGTTAAGCGCGCCGTTTTTATGAAGCCACCGTCTTAATAAATAATTTCAACATTTTACATATTCCACCGGAACCATATTGTAATATTAACAAATTCTACCGTTTATGATAACAGTATAATCGCAGAATAACAATTAATTCTGATATTATTAAACTATATAACGATTATTTGAAATGAAACTTTCCACGAACAAAATATATACGAAAACCGCATTAACAACCACTAATATCCATTTCGCAACAAAATTAATTATATTCCCAATACTTACATAAATTAATATACAATTACACAAAACTTGAGTTGACCACAACGAAAGCGTGGCGTGCGCGCGCGTGATTCGACCGGTGCCAACTAACAGCTGTCATTGAGATTCTCTGTGATTGTGCTACTCAATGGATGGTTTGAAATCTGCAATGTTTATCTGTACTAAACTCGCTGTCCGCTGATCTTGTCAATTGTACGCTTTGTCGCCATTTTCAAATGATTCCAATCACTTTTTTTTACTTTAAATGTTGAGACGAGTTGGCGTTCGCCTGATGGTAGCGATACGACAGCGATAAACAGAGGAAACACCATCCAACACCTTGAATTACAAATTATTGTTTGTATTCCACTGCGCTCGCTATCCTGAGAGATGAGATGTTAAGTCTTATTATGTCCAGTAGTTATACTGGCTACAATGTCATTCAAACCGGAACACAATAGTGACTACACTCTAATGCTTGTCGGCAGAAGTAGACATTGAAATGGTACCTACCTAGGCGGGCTCTCACATATGAGAGACCTACCACCAGTAAAAAAAAATTTCGATCTACTGCGAAAATGAATCAATCAGAAGGAATTTTGTTTTGAAATAAGTACTTACCAACGAATTATTTTGTTTGTTTCATTCTCGAAATCGGATTCAAGATTGAGATTGGGATCGTTTGTGGAAAACGGCTGTTAAGGACATGGCGTAGACTGTACCTTTTTAAAGGACCCTATCTCTCTCTCTCTCTTTATCGGTCCCTCATATCGGAGGATCGTGGTCATAAACAGGGTTGCGTCTGGAGCGGATGACCTGCCTCCACCAGTTTCTGTCCAGCACGTGTTTTACGGTTGTGTAGAATTTAGAGGACGATGATTCTCTTACTTGGCCGGTCCATCTCGTTAGTCTACGACCGCGCAATCTTCTGCCTTCGATGTTCCCCACCACAATCAGTTTCTCTAAATTTTACCCTATACCTCTTACCAAATTTCGAGTTAATATGACTTAATAATTCAATATCTATCAGAATGATGCAGCTAATTAACATTTTCGAGCAATTTTATACTCGTCTGGACTCTGTAGTCGCTAAGCCCGGAGATTCCAGTATACCGTTTGCAGGCTTCCCCCGGTGTGGGCTGCGGGGTGCTATACACAAAAAAAAATAAATTACTTAAACATTTGTTGTAGAAACGTATATATGTTAATACGATAATATCAACAATGATGGAAGTTTTGGTATTGGAAAGAGCAATGCAATACAGAAATAAAAGTTGGCCCATACAACCTTGATGTCGACAAGGAGGGCAACTTATGAAACGTTTAAAAATGCTACGTACCTCAGACGTGAGAGGGAAATGTTTTCGAAAAAACTATAAATAATTTTTGCGGAAACATTTTTCTTGTAAACCTTTTAACGCTTCGGGTAGATAATAACTCTATTAAATATAAACCCAAGACTATTTGCGTAAGGTATTGTAAGAATTGAACATATTTTTTTTCCAATAAAGTAATTGTGTTAGTGCCTACGTAAATAAATTCCTATTTCCCGAATCGTTTCTCGACCTCTATCGCTCTAAGGTTGTTCTAGCTTAAAATGCCGGAACAACCTTTGATGCTGGTCTTTTCAGAGAGAAATAAGAATTGGAGAAGAGAGTATTGAACCTCTTACTCAGCATGCAAAGCGCAACAACGGGGCCACTTTTTAATTCACTAAGACTGTGGTTCTGCCACGATTGAGCCAGACTAATGCTTCAAAGTCTATAGTATTAGTCCGTCTATAGTATAGGCAAATACTATACTGCCGTGCTAACCGCAAAAGCAGTATGTCAGGGAAACTTTATTTCGAGATAATCGAAGTTTTGTAAATATATTTTTATAGTTTTATATGTAAAACCGAAATAGAGAAACTCTTTAAGGTTTTTTTAACAAGTTCTAAAGAAGATACCGTTATTTATGTAAGTTCATTGGATGGGTATTTCTTTAAGCTATCTGACGACATAAAAATCAAGATATTGATTTTTTTGAGATACCGCTTTTGAGCTTAGCACGGCAGTATAGCATGGTCCAACATTAATATCAATATCTATAAATGTACAAAACAGAAATGTGGGTGAGATAGGGTGTTTGTATCATGTATGCTCAAAACAGGTAACATTCATCAGAGAATAATTTAGATCGTGTGTATAATACACAATGGACGCAGTGCAATGCGTTCAACAAATTGGGTCATCTCACGGCTTATCGCTAAAAGAGAATCAAGCAAGGAGCATAGGGTTGCCACCTTCAAACAACAAAAAAAAAACTATTTCTAATTCATAAAGGTTCTTTTTTAATCTTTATTTAAGGAGCTTGGTCGTTATTTCACGACTATGTCGCTCCGTACGTCCACTTTTACCCGTGCCTACTAAATATTTAGATTTCATAAAGGTTTGTTGTATGTTAAAAAAGAATTTGTTCAAATAATGAGATTATTATTATTTTGAATCCATCCCACAGCATCTTGTATTAAAGATGGCGTTGGATAGAACACCGCCGCGACACGAGTTGACACTAATCTATTTTGGTTTTATGTGTACGAAAATAGGAACTTTATTGCTAGCACGTTACAATTCCTCGGTGCGACTACCTCGGTGGCGTAATTGTATTGTGCGCTAGTCTGAAAATCGCGGCCGACATGACGATACTCTCGCCCTACTGTTTTTTATAAAAGCGTAGACTACATACCTGTAATTCTGTTTTTTTTTAATGAGTGTAAATACTAGTAAAGGTTATACAGACACAGAACAGTGCTTACGCATCTGACAGATTTAAAAAAGTTGAATTTTGCGATGGTGCCAACCCTAGAGCGATGTGAGTGAACTCCGAGCGCACCAGTACACATTGATAACATCTTCACTGAAAACGATTGTTTGTTCATCATGAAACATACCAACATAACAACCTATTATGTATAACGTAATACTATACTGTCATACGTAAACAACCACACAAAAAGCATTTGTCCTCGAAGGCGTAGGCACGGACCAGGGCACCCAATCTTCGCCTTGATGCCATGAAATTTCAGGCTGATACTATCATACATAAGACAAATAAAAAATACATTTAATATATTAACTCTCATAATGCCCAGTAATTACCCTGGCTACAATATCTCTCAAAGCGGAACAAAAATGCATGCTCATGACTATAAATGACTGAGGAAAGGACGAAACTAAACAGCGTCATTTAAATATTATCACGTACCTAAATCTGCAAAGGAAAACAGAATTTAACAAACAATATTATATCTATTATGTTTGAGTACTTAGATCATGTGTTTTACCTGCGACGATGCGCGTTGTATCTGAATGTTCTATTTCTTAATGTATAAATCTGATACTTAATGAAAATACAGTGACGTCAGGCGTTACTCTTAAAATTTCGAATAGCCGAACTATATAATATATTATTTTTTTTCTACAAAATGTATAAGTGGCGAGACGAATCAGACGAAGAATTAATGATTGGGAAGCAGCGCATGCGCAAAATACGGTCAGGTTTATAGTACTATGTAGGCAGTTACGTCAAATCGTTATCCTAAGCTATAAGACTTTTTTATTTAACAAAACAAAAAATCATTCTTTTAATAACTCCTGCACAAAAATCAATGAAAGAAAAAAACAAAATTTGCATGTGACGTGAACTATAAATCATAATAGCGTAATATTGAACAATATATTACGTTATTTTCGTATATAATTTATAATACCCATGTCGAAATAGTAATGGCCGCGAAAGTTTTTGTATCGTATTGGCTGCATTCCGTAGATAGTAAACACTGGCCAACTACGTACTATAAACGTTTTGTCGTTTGATAAATTTTAACATTAGTTATCGATTAAAAAATAATGTCATGTGTCCCATCCCTACACTTTCCTCTCTCTAGTTCCGGTGCTCATGCATGAAACATATCTGTACAGTAAGATAATTTTAATGTATATTAATCACAATAAATGAATGCTAATCAATAAGCCTATAAAATTCAAAAAGAGAACCGTCCTGGCCGAAAAGTGAACTAACTTTCGAATTTTACAAAGCAACCCTTCCCGCCATTTGGTAAATGTTAAATTCATTTGTCATGTCGTATTGCTTTGTTATAAATGATCTTGTGTTGTTTTAAGGGATTTTTGTATAGAAACATACCGAAACTAAACAAAAGAGGTAATTAATGTATAATTTTGTAATATTTTTTTTATTCTTATACGAATGCCGTTTCACACCTGTGATTAGTGAGCAGACTCATCCATATAGATTATAATTTAAATTAAGCATGTTAAGTCTATTTAACTGTTGGTGTGTCATTTAATAAATAAATAAATAAATAAAAATAAATGAAGCACAATAGCGACCTCAAATCCCACGACAGTTCGCTTTCTATATAATTATTTTATAGTAGTGTACAGACTACAGATGCGCAAGGTCCATACAACCCGACTCCTGCAGGCTTCTCTTTATTTAGAACCTAATTATCCTTAGAACTATTTGTAGACATTCATGCTTATTACCTTTATGTTTTGTCAGGTTCCGTTTCGGAAAATTTAACCTATCACAACTAGTAGCGTATTGAGCAGTAAGCCGGCTGTGAAATAAAAAACTGCTTTATGACATAAAATGTATGTGTAAACCATTAATATTTCGCACGGAATATTTTAGGTGTTCAATATAGGGCTATGTTTTTTGCACCTTCTAAATATGTACTCACAACGCAATATATCTTAAAGGCTAACAATATGTATTCACTAAATGTATTTATAATTTAATTTAATAAATAGTTAACATCTAAAAACGCACTAAAACCGTCTAGAAAAAACCTGGCTCATAAATATTGATAGACGTCATTTGCGAGCTATGTAAACAGGTACTGATAACTTGTTTCATAATGTATCCATAGGCAATTAGAATTTGTTAATTATTTTATAATATTTGTATCGTAAATGTAAATCATTATTATAAATAACTTCCAAATATAAGTGTATTATGAATAATGTAAATATAATAAGTATTTACTTTTTAAAATTCTTATATTTATTTACATTAAAAAGACGTATACTCCCATACTGTGTAAAAGTAATAACTAAAGTAAAAAAACATAATATTTGCCATAACACTTCGCTAAAGCAAAAGTCAGAGTTGCTACACATGTTATAACTTCTATATAGGTTATATGACTGTTACCATCGATATATATGTACTACGTACTAGATTTGGCGTTCCAAACATTTACTGTGTTCAACTGAATTGAACTGCAATCCATTCAAGCTGACTTTAGTATGATCAATATTGACAGCTTGTGGTTGTGTACGGAGTGACGCTCATGATATAAAAACTTGAGCCTAAATGTAAACCTGGATGTAATAAAAAATATTAGTCAAATAAGTAAAATTATTTGTTGTTCAAGCGAATAAATAGGTTATAACAGTGCCGTTTTGGTTGCCATTTTAGTTCAGATTTTAAACGAATCGTTTATATCAAAGAGAATTATAATATATATGGAAAGTTTATATGAACGTTCGTGTCTATAGAATATACGTCAATGACTGTTACTGTCAATAAATAAATCCATCAATCGTACAACAAAAAGTTATTCGTGTGCGCTCAGCCTGCGGTCAACGTCGAAATGTACCGGCTTTCTAGTCCAAGGTTGTGGAATATTTTGTACTCTGTTTGCAGTGGACTGACCGCTATTTTGTTATGAAATTACAATCTCAGTAATGTTAATATGTATCTATTAATGGATAATTAGAGGGTGTAATTGTTTTATTAATTTTGGCAATTGTTTTATGGCAAACGAACAAATTGGTCTCATTAAATCAATGGACTGGAATATTCCATCGTCGGATAGTGATGGTATATTTGCGTTGCGAAATTTAGGTCCAGGATTTGTTTTCCAGCTCTAACAAGCAAAAAACTGTATTTAACCCGAAATACATTTCCTTCGGATTGGTTTTGTGTTCGGTGTGATAGAGTCGACTATTAGTCTTACATTATGGGATCAGTACCTTGGTAAATAGGTGCAATAGATGTAACTTTATGTATTAAGGATTAAAACGAAATAAAAATAACCAACCATACTCGAAAATGGACCGAAAATACACAAAACAAGAAAATATTGGACTATTTAAAATCATAACCTAAAATAAGTATGATGATATACTCGTAGTCGCAAGCAGCTGTAAGAACAATTGCAACTAACATTATATTATTAAACAATTCACAAATTATTATTAATAGTTTATATAGAATCGAAAAGATATCACTAAATAGTTCAAGCCAATCATTGTTATCGCAGTGTGTAGGCGCCACTTTCGCAGTGGGCTGCACCGCCGATGATCTGCGTTGCCAAACCCGTTAGTTACACCACTATGGAGTAACAGTGATCTTGCATCGCAGTTGTTGAGCATTTTGGGTAATTAATTAAAGTACTCGTGACTTCAACATGGTTTCAATACTGGAGGCAGAATGGAGAATGGCATAAAAGTATTTCACATGACCACGAAGGTTGCAAAGTCTTCCAAACGTTGGAAGAAAATTATAATATTAAAAACCGCTATAAAATCCGAAAACTAGTTTTTAAATTCGCGTAAATATAAAAAATCACTATGGAGAATGGTTTTTCATGGCTATAAGGTATCTTATCAGTTTATTAAAATCAGAGGGATAACCAACGCAATTTTTATTTCGGCAAGGGTATTGTGTCAATGCTGTTTTGTTCTAGTTTGAAAGACATTGAAGCCAGCCTAATTTTGATTATGAGGCCAAACATCTAATGTCTCAGGGTGACAGACATAGTATAGTGTAGCACCACGTTGTGCTTTTTAATTTAAAGTCCTGTGTTGTTGCTTTATACTGTCAATTCGTTAAATAAAATATATCCATTCCAAAACTGCCATCATAAGTACAAAAGTTTTTTTTTAATTCAGTTATAATGGCGACCAGTAAAAATATACGTATATATTTTTTTGCGTATAAAAAAATATGTAGAAATGTCGTTGTCTTTATGCACAATAGCTAACCGGATTTATGAATCACACAATTTCCGACAAGATAAGATTTAATACCATAAGGAAATGAAAACACGAAACAATTCCACTGCTGACATTTAATTATTTTTTCGTCTCAATATCAGCTCGCAGGATGTAATTTGTGCCCTATATGGCGATAGGCTCGCCCCCTATCATATTACAGTACAGACTTGGCGAAAAATGTGTGCCCTAGTTGTACCTCTGTCTACCCCTAGATAGATAAACCCCGATAAAGGCATGATGTAGGCATTGATGTATATTCTATAGACACGAACGTCCATATAAACTATTATATTTGTTTAAAATCTGGAGTTAGAACTAAAGTTCGCCGCAGCGCTAAAACATCGATCGTCGTCCAACCAAACTTTAAAGATGCAGCGCTAAAGCGCTTTAAATAGCTGTAAATTTTGACATATACTAAAGTCAGTTTGTATGGATTGCAGTTTAATTTAGTTGAACACAGTGAGTGTTCAGAACGCCACATCTAGTACGTAGAACATATATATCGATGGATGTAGGTTTATTTGTACTGTTAAATTATAGTATTGTAGGCCACTTTATATGCTGCTAGGTGTTGGTCACAGCGCCGCTTGCATGAAAAGCCTTTCCCTGTATCAAACTCCGTAAGTCCCCGTAGCGATTGATGGCATTATCTATACGACTCCAGCGCCATCTATTTAACAAATCAGATTATAAAATTCCATAATCAGTTGAAAGAATGTAATTTTATAATCTGTTGCTTGGCGGCTGACATAGTCATTGCCGTGATACCTACCCAGTCGGACTCTCACATATGAGAGACCTACCAGGCTACCACCAGTTATTATTGATTCACCAGTGATTCAAAAATCCTTCAAATAGAGAAAATTTTATTACCTACATACTTCAGTTGCATAAACCTACTACTTTTATGAAGCTGTTTATTTTTAATGTGTAGAGATTTCGTGAAAACCATCAAGTAATTTTATATCTTACGCAAAAATTTAACGCAATATATTTTGATGAATATTTGCTATTTATTTTTTTAAGGAGTTTCATTTTAACATATTTTATATTTATTTATATTTTAAAACATGCTATAAAACTGAATTAATCCATCTCCGTGTCCCTCAATTATTATCCATTTATTTTTTATTTCGTTACAATAAATTGACAGTTTATATTAGGGGCCTACAAACATCACCAAAATTGAAATTATCTAAGGGTTGTTGTACACGTTCTATTCCGTAATTTTGCTATAAAACATGCGATTTATCTAGAAATATTTTTATCAGAGGTAACAATAATTCTCATACCAGGACAAATATAGAATACATTTATGAAATAACGAACTTTATCGTGTAGAAAACAGTTGTTATCTCTTGACCTGACCTGCAGATGTAAAGCGTTGTACACATTTATTTATTTAAATAAGGTTCTCTAACAGTACACTAATTTCTTGTTTATAACATAAAAGTAATAAAGTCACATTCTGATATGTGTACCAAAAATAGAAGTACACAAAACACATTGTTTAAAATGTATTTTTAATCTATTCATTTCGAACGCCTTGGTCCAATGGCATTGTAGTCGAGTTTTACGACTCCAAAAACACTCAAATGTTAGTTTTATATCTTTCATCTGTCCTTATACTCCGAACTTGGTTCGCCAACACACATTTCCAATGTTTCAGAGATGGTATGGATAGGTTTAAATAACCGGCTACCTAACATCTGTGGTCTACTCTTTGGGGGGCTTAATCCGGAATTAAAAGTGTAAGAAAATCCGCTAACGTCTGGCAGCTATATACCATAAATAGTTCCTATATAAGTAATATTATAGTTAGGTTATATTGAAGTATTGGAATCATTGGTATAATGACTTTAATACAATAAAAATACAAAACAATAACATTGTATTTTTTTATTGCGCCGCAATTTAAAATACAATGTTATTTATAAAAAAGTGAGGTGAAGACGAAGTTGCAGAATGGCGGTGCGTGGCCCTGCGCCTGCCGCGGATTTTCTAGGATAGCGTAGCACTTGTGGGCATTGCTATGGCGCATTTAGGGTGCAGCGAGAGGGAACACCTCATCAATCCGACTAGTTTTGTGTTGCAGGTGGGAGCATACGTGTAGCAACTTGCAATATGAATGACAAAAATTTGCAATTTTCTATTTGCGAGTGTACGATGCCGCGGATGCCGCTGCGAGAGCCGAGAAGATGCCATCCATGCTCCGCCGCAAACACCCCTGCATTTCAAGCAAATCGCTTCTCCATAAACGCATTCATACAATATAATATGCTTGTATTCAATGCGGGCCGCACCGCCCAACACAACGGGCGCCACCCCGCATCTCCGTAAATGCGACCTTGACTGGGGGTTTACATAAGTTATAAAGTTGTTAGTTAGTTATAAATTAGGACCTAATACAAAGCTCTGGGCGGTTGACTTTTATAGCAATTGAGCTCGAAAAGGTGGTGAGCCACTTGATATGGCTACGCCTGCGCTTTTCAAAATAGCAACGCCATTCAGCTACAGTTTCAAAGAACTGTATAAAACTACGGAAAACTCGTCGTGCTCAAAAAAATATTAACACCATCCAATCTCGTTCCTGTCCTTAAATCACACCATTGTAGAGTTTGTTGTATGTGGCGTAACATTTAATGTGGCGCAGTAAATATTATTGACTTAGTTTTGTCGCCCGGCTGCTTGCCCCATGTCAACGTTTATAGACCAAGTATAAAGCAAACTGTTATAAAAAACTACTTTTACTAAGTACTTGCTGAAAAATTACCCTATCTATTAAAAAAAAGTAATTGAGGTGTCAAGTTTTGGTTCCTAGGTAAGTACATAAAACAAATTAGGACATAACCTTTAAACCTAATGTTAGTACTTTGATCATTACGCAAACAACGCAATTAATGTATTTAATTATAACCATCTAAAAAGCTTCCCTCAAAAACCGCAGTCAAACCTAGTTATATCTAAAACTCACAAACTTTAAAGACGTGTGTAACCAGCATTATTTACCAACATATATCTCACATTCAGAAATTAAAGAAACATTGTCGAGAGTAGTTCATACAAATCCGGGTCTTGTACACCATTAATCAGTGTTTAATCTCTCTTTATCAGTGATAGCAACCGGCGTTTATCAAGGATATTTGTGCTACAACTCTTAACATGTAAGTACGGGTTTCTGATTAAAAAATAATATTTTACGGGTTTTAATAATGTTCTGTTGGTTATTATTTTTTCTACATAACTGAATACACACAACATAATATGCCTTAAGTACTATTGACAAAAAATGGTTGCACATTGTTTTTACCATTTTACATGTACCTAAGCACAGCATGCACTTAATAAGTAGTACGTTAAATTATAGTAAAGACTAGTATTAAATGTAATTACACAATTACATAGAGTTATAGAGGCGAAAACATTTTTACTGGTTATAGTAATGATATTTAGAGTAAATATCGTGAAGGATAAATGTAAATTTAGATAGACTTTGTCTTTCGGATTAAACAGGCTAGGTTATCGTTTTAGATATAATTATTTTTCTATCCTGGCGGCTCAAATAATATACATTGGACGTGATGTTAAAAGGCAATTCAAATGTAATCGAGTGACGGCCAAAATTAAATATGAATTAGTATGATCGTTCTAGATAGCTAATTCAGAACGATCCCTAAAATAAACTAATAAGTGTTAATTGTTATAAATGTATATCGTCGAGAATAATTAAGGAAAGAAAGAAAAAACATTTATTGGGCACAGGTTGGGTGGTAAACATGATTTACAATAAATTTAACGTCTTATAGGTAGAGGAAAAAAGGAAAAAAACAATTTCATAGTTAGGTAGGTATATAGATAAGTACTCAGATACCTACTCAGTACTCACCCAGTGTGGATGGTATATGTACCATCATAGGATCTAGATCAGCATATGCCAAAAGGTAAATGCTTGACCCTGTTTGCAATACCGCATAAGCGATAAAACGTAATTTTGGGCTATCAATCATGACTTTAGTATAGTAACCATCTCAATTTGGCTTTTTTTGTTAATACGCGGTATTGCATTATCCCCGACGAAATCAATGACAGCATTATAAGACGGGACAATGGCCCAGGACCTCGCGCAAGGCGCAAGGGGTACAAAGATAACAGCTAACTCTAGAAGGATTGAAGAATTTGTTCCTTCGATAATCGGGTAAAATGACATAGCATAAATCTACCACCCAGAGCCTCGCATTAGGTAGTAGGACGCTTACCTATTTTATTATCTGTTCCATTCCACGATTAATTTTGCCGGTCATTAAATTATGCCGATTTTCATACTTCACACGGAGTCAACAATAAGATAATAAAACCGAGTTTATGATGTGTATAATAGTCAATAGCAGTTGTATACATGATATTGGATCCTCTCTCACCAACCTTTATTCCTACTATATAAACAAGGCATTTTACAAATAATGTAATTATGTATCAATATCTTTTAATAGCGTTTTTTTTAAGTAAATGTCAGAGGGAAAAAGACGGAATGTTTATCATACAAGTACTATTAGTGACATATTTATTGATACAGTTATACATAGGTTATATTTAGCAACCAAATTAACCTATTAACTATCGCTTGACAATAATTGAATTCATTATTGCGGAAACAAAGATTACTAACATTTATTGTGTAGGTCAATGGGACAAAATGAAGAGTAATCCGTATATTATATACTTAGATACATAATAACTAAACATAATCGCAATTATGAGTTGTATACATATGAGTATATGATACAAACTCTAGATACAAACGTCCCTTAAGATCATTTGCAGTTAGGTTACTTTCGTGGTAATAAAATAAAACATCTTACTTGTTTACATCCAAGGCGTTATTTCTTAATTTCACTACGGTATCAAAAATGATAAGAACTAGCAAAGGTCAGTAGGACATTTTGTTTATCAAGTTTTACAAAATGAGCAACAGCTAGCAATATATGAAATAAACTTATGTTCCCTGCTTCCCCCACGTGAAAGAGTTTCATCGGGATAAAATGTCCCGTTATACATATAATTTTCCGGGATAAAGTTAGCATATGTCCTTCCTATGGTCTTAAACCATTTTTATTTCAAACTAGTTGACCCGACAGACGTTGTCCCGTCTTAAATATGAATTTGCAGCGCGCATTCTGTCAATCACTGACAGTTATTTCAAACAATTGACAGTTATATAAAATTAATATTTTCGTTAAGTTTTCTTAAATTTTGAAATTTTCCGCGGAATTTTTTCTTTCATAAGAACCTTCTCCTGACAATAACAAACACAACAAAAAAAATAGTGAAATCGGTCCAGCCATTCACGCGTGATGGCGTGACCAAGGGAATAGGGATTAATTTTAATATATTTTACTAAATTCCGTGCGGTAGTTTTTGATTATAGTGTTCTGACAGATAGGCGCGACGGGGACTTTGTTTTAGAAAATGTAAGGACACTTGGTTTATCAGAGATTTCACACTTTTTCTCCCGCGTCTATGGTAGTTGCAAACTTAAAAACATCGGAAATAAAAAATCGCACACAAATCCTTTAATTGTCTTAAGTGTCTTTAAGTGTCGTTAAGTGTCTTCTGTTCCAAGATACAGGCATAGTCTAGTTTGAGGACCCCTGCTTAAACTCAAATATGCCAATTATTGTTTATGTACTTCGTAATGTTATTATTTCTGTGTTCTTTTTGTTGCAATAAAGTTAAGTTAAGTTATTTTAATATTCATGAGCTTCAATATTCAAATGTTTGAATAATTAGGTTTTGATTTTTATCTCTTATTTCTCGGTTAATGTACCTAAAAGTAATTTAATTGAATTGATAAAAAATTTCATTTGCATGAATTAATGTTGGTGAAATAATCACTTGCATTTTGTAATATAGTCTATCAATTAGATTGTATAAACTATGAATCAAGTAAAAGCTGACTTTAATAGTTTTTACAATGCACTATAAAAAGTACTATGTCGATTCCACATTGGAATGGGTTTGGACATATCGAAAAAAAGAAGAAAGTACACAAGTTTATTTGTTGCTCTTCTAGTGTACAGGCATGACTGACGTCTAGATTGGATACCGATTGCAATATTTCACTGCCAACCAGTCAAATAATCCCTCCTAGTCAAATTTTGGCCACGGTGGTCAATCTCAACGGAGTTCAGCCGCGCAAGAGATATTATAATGTCTTAGTATGTGCGCAATACACAGGTGCACTCTCTGTTTTTACACTCTCATAGTCCAGTGAGACGGCAATCCGAAAAGACTAGGCTTTACGTCCTTTCCGAGGCACGGGGGTATCATACCGCCAACTTCCTAACTCTGAGCTGCGACTGAATTATTTTTAAGATGGAAATAACCAGTGACAATCCAGCTACCATTAGCCAAATCGTATACCAAAAGCCGAACACTACAGCTATCATTTATCAAATATGAATCAGCCGGATATTTTTTTTTAAATTGAACTTAAAAAAAACATGTTATATAATTATATGATAAACGACTCTACATTCCATATACATAGAGAGCAAAAACTAATACCGAAACCTGAATCGAACTAGAACCTTTTAGTTTTTTATTCGCTTTAAAACTTCCTCATAAGTTTATATCTCTTCTGTACAGTGACCAATAATGACCTATTTCAGGGCGGACGAGCCGCAAATAATTCAAGTAATCAGAATTATCCTGGAAGTGATCTGGACTATCGTCCTCCTGCATTATGAGCTGACTAAGGCTTTTGTAAAGTGGACCGTGCCCCAGGAGCCTAAGGACGTCTCTGAAGATGTGATATTGGTAAGTAGAAAATTTATTTTACGCAATATTTACCGATCAATAGTATAGGGCATTCATATATTTTTATTTGAACAGCCAACAAAACATACAGCTTACATAGTTATAAGTTACATTTCAGTAAGTAATTGATGCAGTGCTGTTTTAATTACAGGCTGTCATAGAATGAACATATACATAGCAATAAACAGTTGGCACCATAAGTGATTTTTGTTATCTTTATGGTAACATTAATATTGTATGATTTAATGGAATTTTTGTCTTAAATGTATTGAGCAAGCATTCATTAAGTAGACATATGGAATGACGTATGTTTATTATAGTCTATGGTAATAAATAAGTTCAAACGAACGGCCAAGGCAAACGGGTCGTTTTTGTTTTTATGACAGGAACGATAGTAAAAACAACTGCTACCACCTCTACATGTTTCTTTGTAGTACCACATAATTTATGTTTTAATAATACTTATCATAAAATAAATCATAATATACTCATTCGCGAGCGAGGTTTTAGTATGGTGGGGTCCAAAAAATAAAACAACAAAAATGCACGGGCGTTTGCCACGGCCCTAGGCACACAGTTAAGTGTTTACCTCGTGGTGGTAAGTTCACATTGAGGCCTATAGGCTTTAGGAGCTGCAAACATTTCCACTCATCCCCTATCCATCCTAAAAGAGAGTTCCTATCCTTCTCCCACGCTTTCCTTCCAATATTTCCTCTCAGCTCTCCTCTAGGCTCCTGTGGTCACTAAGCCAAAGGATTTCGGTATCCCATTCGCAGGTTCCCCTCAGTAATGACTGCAGGGACGCCTACAAAATAAAAATTTGTTAGGTTAGATTAGAAATTATATTGGGAAGATCAGGCAAGATTAGTGGACTCTGCCAACTGCCCTGAACTAAACATGCAATATTCAAATAATTGTTTCATTAAAAACGTGCATACACATTATCAATGTTAGTTCTCTTTATAAATGCAAATGGATTTTTAGCGGTCGTACATAATTACATACCTTTTAAAACAAACAATAAACAAGAAGAAGCCAAATTGTGATAAAAACATATTTTGTTTCATTAATTTACCTAATAACACAGTTAAGGTCATCCTGGGTCGATTACCGAGGATCTTGAATTGATGTCAAAAAAGCGACTGAATGCCATAAATTGTAGGCCTTATTATAAAAAAGCTTGAAAAGTCCGTGAATGGAATTTGGTCATAAACTCACCCCAATCACAGTCTTGTAGGACATTCAAGAAACATAGGGGATAAATTATGCGTCTTCTTACCCTTTCACAAATTCTGGCAAGAGTTTAAAAATGGCGTAATTGCCTAGCAAAATTATTATTAAGTTGTGCTTTCACTGTTGATAAAAGCAGTAGATATATGTCGACGATGAACCAGTTGAATTAAAATAGGATCAAAAATATCTAAAATATTTATCTGTTAAAAATCTGATACAAAGACATAAACTACTCAACTGACAGGAAAATTAAAAACAAATTATACTCTGTTTTATTCAGCGATTCCGTATTTAAATACGTTAAAAAAACTACATTTCCATTTATAATCACCATCGTTATATATTTTTTATTGCTCATAAAATTATGACATAGATCTAAAAGATTGATTGGATATTAATAACACTACAGTCACATGCATTAAATGTGTGGTGAACATTAAACTACGAAAAATAAAGCTTGTGTATCTTATCGAATTAATTAACGATAAAATACCTACGTAATGCAGATTGCTATGTAATTTTCGCACTGTTAAGATATTTGAATCCGCCCGGCATACCTGGATAGAGAACACCGCGACAATCTGTAAACTCGACATAGCGTCTATAAGTTTGTCGCATTACAAGATCAACCTTTGTACTTATGTCGATCAGTGAAGGACAACATTTCTCGTCAATATATAATCTATCTGGAAATTTCTCTTACCTTCGGATGAAGTAGGTTTTGTTATCCACGTATAAAATAAACTTGATAAGATGTCATCATACATCTTCCTTCATCTATGAGCCATGACCACGTCCCTAAAGATTTCCATTTTTATTAATACAAGATTGAATGCCTTTTATTTAATTTTTTTTATCTAAAATGGATATTTTCTGAAGAAAACTGTCTTATAATGTATTTCTAGATTTTCTTTTAATCCACTTCAAAAGCAAGGAGACGTGTTGATTCGTTGCGTGTGTATTTTTATAGATCACGGGCGCCGGGCATGGCATGGGCCGCGAAGTGGCGTTAAGGTTTGGCCGTCTTGGTGCGAGGGTGGTGTGCGTCGACATCAACGATAAAGGCAATGAGGAGACTTTGAATATGATTACAGAGGAGAAGGGAAGAGCATACACGTACCAGTGAGTTAGCTACTTTTTAAGATCGGTACAATAAGATAATAAGTGAGTGGTGGTATAAAACCAAAAGAGGAAAGACGACTCTAAAACAATGGATTAGCCTCCCGAACATCCAAATGAAGAAAAATTCGCGGTGCCTAATCGCTCGTTCTGACAATATCCAAATATCTGGCTACATCACTATATATACAAGCATAGGCCTCCCCTAAAGATCTTATCTATCATATTTAGAAGATGCCTGTGGTGGACAGTGGACTTCGAAAGGTTGAAGATGATGGAATGTAGCAAGGCAAACAAACATAATTTCATCAGCCGTTGAACAGTCACTACTTGCATAAAATATCAAGATGATTTCTTTATTCCAGATGTGACGTAACAAACCGTGACGCAGTCTTCGCGCTGGCAGAGAAAGTAACAAGCGAAGTTGGAGAGGTGACAATCCTCGTTAACAACGCGGGCATCATGCCCTGCAAGCCCATACTGAAGCACTCCGAGAAGGAGATCAGGACGCTGGTCGACATCAATGTCAATGGAAACCTTTGGGTAAGAATAAACATGTATCATATAGTGAGAAAGAAATAAGAAAAAAAGTAATAATATTTTATTGGTCACGAAAACAACACACGTCCAGATGTATTAAATGAAATAAATAAAAAAGTAGAAGTAATTCTAAGCATAGCTGTTATGAAGGCAAACAATTTTAAGCTCCCCAGATGTCGATAAATAAAACTAATATTATTTGTGATTTCATTTGTGTGTTAGTAATTGTTTTATATTTTATGTTTATCTTTCAAACAATGCATATAGAAATAAACAAAAAAATAATCACCCTCCGATGGCGAAGCTCAAAACCTAAGCTATCGGTGGTTAGCAACTCAAAATAATAAACTTAATAAATGCGGGAGCAAATTACATTATCTCTTTTTAGTTTTTTTTTTTAAAAATACTGAAACACATTTATTGTTTTAATTATAATTAATATTTCCGCTTTTGCAGCCTTCTAGCTTCAACCAGTGTATAAGAAACATTGTCTGATTCTTTTTATTAGGACACGTATTATAATGCATTAAACATCTACCTACATGGTACAAAAAAAAATTACTTCGATCACGTCATACAAAACAATAAAAAAAAGCATGACCTTGAGAAGTTATTTGGTAATTACCATAATATCAATCGAATTACTTTCAATTTCCAGATGATCCAAGCGTTCTTGCCAGCGATGCTGGAGCGCAACTGCGGTCACATTGTGGCGATGTCCTCGATGGCTGGTAAGATGGGACTGCGCAACTTGGTGCCCTACTGCGGGACCAAATACGCAGTCAGGGGCATCATGGAGTCGCTGGCAATGGAACTGCACGAAGATCCTAGAGATACTAATGGGGTGAGGATAGTCCTGGATTTGTAAATAGGCCATATAGGCAGCAGCCTCTTAGGAGCGGCAGATTTCAGAGGACGCTCACTTGATTTAATTAATCATTCTTTTAGTTAACTTTAGTGCCTTCCATAATACAAACAAATGGAAAATACTTATGAATTTTATTTTATTTTATTTTTATTTTATTTATTTTAGAAACTTACATACATACGTAACCTTACCTACACGGGGCAGCGGAGATAAAGTGGCCTACACTTATAAAAAATATAAATTCGGCACTGGGTGAGGATAATTTTTAGGGTTCAGTACTTAAAAGGTATCCGTATATGATCACGTTGTTATCCATCTGTTAAGAACTTTTTTCTCTGGTGTTGTAAGTGAACGCGATCAGAAGTTATAACCAGTTATGTCACATTTTTTTCTATTTCATCAGGGCATCAAAACCCTCAAATAAGCCGATATTACACTTTGTATACCGTGGTAGCTATACACACATTTCAAGATATCAAAACTGACCTTATTCATTTTTCAGATAAAACTGACCACTATCTGCCCGTACATCGTGAACACGGGGTTATGCACCAACCCCCGCATCAGGTTCCCGAGCCTCATGAAGGTGGTGGACCCTGGAGAGGCTGCTGACCAGATTGTGGATGCTATTCGTAAGGAATACCATGAGATCACGATCCCCAGTGACTTGTATTATACTAATAAGGTGGGTAACGCTAATTTAAATTTTGTTAGTATCGATAGCATAGAGCATGTTCATATTGTAAAAGCAAAATAATCGTAAGAGCAGTGTGCCCAATGAAATTTAATCCCCTGAAGGGAGAAGTTCCAAAAATCTTCTCTGTCTGTTCTGTTCCTCTAATAATTACCGAATTTATATTAGGTTTTTACATTTATTATAAAATTGGCGTTTTGTCGTACTGGCCACTTTGATCTGAAATATCTCCTCTTTGGTTAAGAATTCCAAATTCAAATTTATACATACATTCACTGGCACATTTTAAAAACAATCATTTATCAATAATAGTAGAAGAAAATAATATAAATTAACCGATTTATAGAAAAATAGATCCAATGTTAAAGTTATTTTCTGAAATTAAAATAGAATAAGCTAATAGTAATAGTTATATCCTTTTACCAAAGTACTTCATTCTTAAAATTATAATATTTTGATACACTTAAGTATTTTTAAGCGCAGTGTAAATTGTTTAATGGAAGAAAAATTATTTAATCTATTTCGCAGATTTACAATCTACTGCCCGTGGGTGCTGCAAAGTTAATGACTGACTTCATCGGGACGGGTTTGGACCCGCAATAAAACCGAAATTTAAGGATTTTTTTTAAAAGCATTTAATTGCGTCGAGTTTGTATGACCATCATGACAATAGAGAAAAATCTTTAGATACTTTTGTAAATAAAATATATTTTGTTATTCTGAGATTTTATTCTTAACCAACCCTTACAACGATACATGATGTTTATTAGGGTATGCAGAGATAGTTATGACTTAGAGATTTATGTTTTCCTATGCCAAGTTTACAACCGTTTTCAATAAACGATCCCAATCTCAATCTTAAATCCCATTCCGAAAATGGACCGATCAAAATAACTCATTTGCATTCTGTCAAAAAAAAACTTTGTTCTCATTGATCCATTTCTGAGATCGATCGTAAAATGGATTGGAATCGTTTATTGAAAATGAGGTAAGGGTGCCGACCAACATGAACTTACATTTTATAAATATAATTTACACTTAAAATACAAATATTAAATTACTTAATAACTAGATAAATGACTAAATAGCTAGATAACATTAGTGTTGCTACGTCTTAATAACTAAGGTCTTGAGGAAAGTCGCTGCGTGACGTTTGGAAGGCAAACATTGGCCAAAAGCTTCCAATAGTAATGGTTCTTGGGCTACCGCTTCTCTGAAAAATAAGTGTATAATAAATTTAATTGTTCTATAGTTTCATGTAGTAATACAACTTGTTTCGCCATTTTATAAATAATATAGGCCTTTCGTTTTTTTATGTAGCCTGACCAGGAAAATAAAAAACGTTGCCATGTAGTAAAATATAGAACTATTTTTTTGTACTGGCAATGTTAACTTTAAAATGAAAAATCAAAAATGGCACTTTAAAATATGTTTTCATCACCCTGGTCAGGCAATATATTTATAATTATAAATGAAGAGCCGAAATATTTTCTTAAATTGACGAAACTTAGCTTAGCAAATTACAAAATGGTACAAAAAAAAACTTCAACTCTTTTAAATAAGGTCCGTCGGTATACGATGCAAAACCTCGCAATACTCATTGTCTACATATCTATTTACGAAAGTTTTCAAACCAAGTAAAGAGTTTGTAGAAGTCGTGCCTCCATTAAGCCAAAACTTTGATAATCGCTAGTACCTAGTTGCTTCAATGCACGCTACGTGTTAACCGCATTATAATGTAGGAACATTGCTAATTAGTCTTGTAACGATATTCAAAGGTTACTTCAGTGATTTCTTTACTAGAATAGAATCTAGTAGAGCTTGTTGGTTGTTCTTGTGTGAGGGGTCTATCTTATCTGATGTGTTCTTTTATATTGGTAGGCAAAGTGCCCTCACTGTGCCTGATCGTAAGTTTAGTAGGATCCAATAAAATATCGACTAACTAGACATGTTTGCACCTCGACAGGTGACACAATTATGCCAGCCTGTTGGATATACACATGTTGATTCCGGAACGCGACACACTTACGTGGGCCACTTTAGCAGGTAAGTCTCATAAATCTTATCGGCTACATAGTAATTTAAACAGATCAGATTATACTAGTGGATATATTTATATCCGCCCGGATAGCAACCACCGTACACAAGGTGTAAAAACCCGCCATAGTGCACATAACGTTTTTTATTGTTCGCTTTTGGGTCTGACCCTTTATGGGTAACGGGCATTGTCTTTAAGTAACGTTAGTATTTCCGAAAACCCGTGGCGCTTACAATTAACTTGTCTTTCTATATCACTACGAGCTATTTGATTAAAGTAAGGTAGTACTGCTGGTTACCTGTAATCATCCAGTGAGACCTTCCCGTCATTGTCTATATCCATTTTCCTTAACACTAACTCGACTAAATCTCTAACACCTTCGTCCGGATCTTCGTCTCCTGGTTGCTTAAGTAACGAATTTCTGGAATGGACATTAATAAGCTGATTAATGTTACTATTGAATTATTAATGATTGCTAATTTTATTAAGATTACATCAGTATTTTTATTGTAATGTATAACGTTATAATTGCAACTATAATTTTGTGGTTCCTTCTTCGGTGCAACTTTTATAGCATTTAGCCTTAGTGCTTATAAATCGGTTGATCTCAGGAAATGTTTTTGATAAGTTTCAAATTAACATAACGAACTTACTTGAGGAGCACAAACATCTCATCCTTCGTAATGAACCCATCTGAGTTCAGATCATACACGGCGAAGCAATGTGCTAATCTTTCCTCCTTGGTTCCTCTGAGGAGTACGCTCAACCCTCGGACCCACACTTCGAACCTCAACGCCCCCTCCCCACCAGCAGCGCCCCTCTCCCACGTAATCCAAACTCTTTCCAGAATAGCCTCTTCTGTTACTAAATCGAAGGTGTTGTGCATCACGTCTCGGAATGTACTTTGGTCTATACCCTGAAATGGTTGTTTTTTATACATTTAAATGACGTGATCAGTAAGCCGATTATCTGATGAAAAGTACTGCAGTCGTAGTAGATGCAGCTATCCATGAATAAATGACAAAACCAGACAGAACTTGGGCCTAAAATCACTGAGTTGTGCAATATTTTGGTATGCACTGCGCTACGGTTGTCACATAAAACGATAGTACTCATATAATGCCTGGATGACCAAAATGTCCGTCAAACCCGAATACAACCTAGGCCATTGGTGGTTACTATACATGGTTTCATTAAAAAAAAATCATATCTTTTTCGGATTCATGCATGCTTGAGACAATAAAAATAGACAGGGAAATGGAAAAACAATGATTTATAACCTCAATTTCCCTATTTTTTATTCAGCTTTCAGAAGCAAAGGGATGATATATTACATTTCTAATAACAGCGATGACATTCAACAAAAAGAAAGTCAATTTTTCTTCCAATCTACGTTGCGTGCGTCCATATGATGTGCCCAGGCCGGCTCAAGGACGTGTGCCAGGGGACGTGGGACAAACTCAGGTAAAAACTATAAAGCTAAACTGCTTTATCAAGGTAACATTCCGAAGGTAAATTATGGCTTCGATTGCGATCGTGGCTTCCGAGATACTAGATTTTTAGGCTAAGTTTTATATCGGTTACATCATGTTTCGGGAGTTTCTATGTCGTTTATTGACTTGTTGAATCTTGTCAGAACGCAATCATTTTCTGTAATTTTTAGTATAATAAACCAAGCATTAAACAAAGCTTTAAAATAATTTTATATTGAGTTATTGTAAGAATCAATGGTTTTTCATTTTATGTGAGTTCTCTTTATTTCTACGTTATATACACAGTTTTGTATTTTTTTATTCTATACTATATTCAGAATAGAAAAAAGATCAAACGAACTTTTTCTTCCTGTACCACAAATTGACATAAAAATATTTTGGGCCCCCAACATTTAACAGCGTGTGGATTGTAGCCTATAGTCCGGCCCTGTCCCAAGACGGGCTTTATTACACACGCGGTTTTTGTAGATAAAGTTTTTCTTGTAAGTAATAAGAAAACTTTACGGCCTCAGTTTAGTCTAGACACTAATATACGATTTAGATGAATGTTGTTACGGCGATGTCACTATCAAACTGCTGTTGTCTCGTAAAAGTTATCACGATAAAAAATGTATTTAGGATTATAGTTTTCAATATATCCTATACTAGGTGTTGCTTACGGATTTATAACGCCATAAGCGCCATCTATTCAATAAATCCATTATTTCCCATAGGAGCAAATTAACGGTATAAAAGTAACCTATGTGTTAATATAAGACGTGGTTTACCCGTGTGCCAAATTTCATCTAAATCCGTTCAGTTTTTTCTGCGTTTACTTCTAAAACTCAAACATTCTCACAAACGTTCGTATTTATATAAATTTTGGTATGATACATAAGATTTTTGGTAGTACTCGGCGGATATCGTCGGAAAATTATAACATACTAGTTGACCCGACAGACGTTATCCCGTCTGAACTATGAATTTGCAGCGCGCATTCTGTCAATCGCTGACAGTTATTTCAAACAATTGACAGTTATATAAAATTAATATTTTCGTTAAGTTTTCTTAAATTTTCTAATTTTCTGCGCAATTTTTTGATTTTTTTTTTCACAAGAACCTTCTTCTGGCAATAACAAACACAAGAACAAAAAAAATTGTGAAATCGGTCCAGCCGTTCACGCGTGATGGCGTGACCAAGGGAAATAGGGATCCATTTTTATATATATAGATACATCCGAAAATAATGGTAGCTTAGTTTATACGATGCCCTGAAATTACATACCAAGCCCGAACTTCAATTATATAAAAAAAATTAAGCAACATAACATAATGTGGGTAATTACTGAACGGAATGAAATACCCGTTCAGTTGCTACTTTTCAAATCCTTGATAGATATTTAAATAATTTTAAAATTTCCTCTTTGAGGCAGAATTTGAATTAACTATTAATATAATTAAGTACTATTTTAAGGTTATCCAATTTTAAACAGGCCGGCATAATTGTATCGACTGGCAACCATCTCCCGAAGGCCGTCAATCTCTCTGGACCCTACTCCACTTACCATCAAGTACACTGGGGTTTATTTTGTTGTGTCGGTAAAAAAATCATTATACATATATGAAAAAACAGCCTTACTTCGATTTTAGGCGGGTGTCCGATGGCGGTAGCTGGCGCCGCGGCCTGAGCAGCTGTTACCAATCTTCTGTACATGGAGTACAGGCCTTCTAGCTCATTCCTGGACAATAAAATACATAACACGTAAAAAATAAAATACATTTTTGACTTTATTGAAATTTTGATTTAATTTTATTGGATTTCTTTTAATTTTGTTTTTAATTTTATATGAATGTTGTTACACATCTGTAATTTGTGAGTGGACTCATCCATAATTTAAATTAAAGATCTTTTTGGTATATAAACTGCTGGTGTGTCATTAAATAAATGAATAAAACTGAAGTTAAATACACACACGTACGCTTTTTATCCTCGAATTGGTAGGCAAAGACGCAACTTGTGCACTAACTTTCCGCCGTGCGTATGCCACCCATGATGTGATAGGGGGCGAACCAATCCTGATATCACGCATAATTTCAAATCCGGGCTGATAAAGTGTGATAGGGGGTAAGCCTATCGCCACATCGGGCACAAACTTCGGACTCTGGGCTAATAAATACTGTACAAAAACCTAATATCACTTTGTCCAACACGCGATCGAATTTAAAACCACAGCACTGTATTCGTTCCGTAATACAACTACGCTCTCGAAGCAGTCTGATTCTGAAGTTAAATATTTACAAAAATTAACAATTTACAGCCGGTCCAGCTTCAATTTCTATTTCGGTAAAATAATTTTGGCCAAATTTATATTTGGTTCCGTTTTTTTTAGAAAAAGCCCTTTACATTAGGCAAAGTATTGTAGCCCATACAGCTTGTCATACGTAGTATTTCTATAGAAGACAATGCAATAAGGCTTAAGTCAAGTCTTTATAATATACTTCATCTCGTGAGGTACGACAGGACAGACTTATTTATTTCGACCATAAATTTCAAAAGATGTTTATTTTGTAAATTATGTTTATTTTTGAAATTGGCCCTTATAGCAAATTTTATTTCCTATAGGCGTTTTTGAAATAAGTAAAAAGTTACTAAAATTTCACCATTCAAGCCTAATATTGGCCATAACAGTGACAGGTGAGGGTTACTTTAATTAAGGGTACGAAATCACGAAATGTGGCTTTGTTATTTATGATAATAGCGAGAAACTTGCAAATGGGGTGTTTGCGTTCAGTTTAGCGAATTGTTTTCATACTTCTGTGGGTATTTACGAAGGAATGTAGACTACGTTTAGAGAAAACATGAAATATTTTTTTTTATTGTATCGACAGAAAAACTAATTAAACAAAATAGTTAATGTTACATAAATACATACTTATTAGTAAAGCGTGATGTTATTTTTTTTTTATTTTCCAAATCAAGTAAATATGACGTTTAAAATTAATTGGTTAATTCATCAAATAAATTATTATTATAAATAATATTTACTAACTCTATTTCTTTAGTCTATGCTTCGGTATTGAGTAAAGATAAATCATAAAGTTGTGTACGATTTTATTTTGTAAATTCTGTTTTAGATAAATGTAACTGTTGTAGCCGGCAACAATAAAGATATAAAATTAAAACAGAAACACTTTATATTTGAAATTTAAAACAATCACATCTCGATATCAACTTTCTAACAAATTCGATATTCGTGTCCAATTTTTTTTTTTACTTGGTGTACTGTATCAAAAATAATTTCACAGACTATAGAACACATTGATTATATTATTTAAAACTCACTTAGAAAAGCGCGTAATTTTAAACAAAGCTTCGAGATGTTTTTCTTTAAGTTTCCGATTGGGCATGGCGGAGTGCGGAGCGACGCGCGCCCCCGCGGCCTGTGATTTGACTGACCGTGTGCGGTGTGCACGCGTTTGTAAACGTAGGGCGGGCTGTCTCGGCCTATAAATTGCGATGTTTATAGTTTCGCGTTTTCTATATTGTTTTTGATAACTGCGTACCGTTATTGGGAAGACATTTTTAAAGAATTGTGTATTCTTATGTTTTGGTATAAGGTTAGTTACTGTTTGAACCACAACCCTGTTTGTCTGTCTGAGGTCTCGTTAAGTAACTTAAATTTTTTATTTATTTATTTATTTATCATCATTTTGACAATATCCTTACAGGTACCTTAAACCCAATACAATATTGTCGCTATTAACTATAGTAACTATTAACTAATCCACTACTTAATACTACAATATTCAAACATATAATATCAAATATATAATTTTTTGTATATGCTCAACATTTTTATACTTTGAAATATGTAACAATCTTATTATATTTATCCTGCATACCAAATCAGACTTAAAACAACTCTCTCAATTTCACTCAAAGTAGCTGAGAATATGTCTACCCGGTCATGAGTCACGTTAATTATTTTAATTATCCGCGTCACGGCTGTTTTCTCCAGTGGATTGGTTCTGGCTACTGTTACCGCGAGTAGTTGTGGGAGCCGTCGCTTCCATACGTATCGGTCTGGTACGCATAGGTTCAGATGCCGATTCAGATGATTTTGAAAAAATCTGCCTAAATCCCATTATGCATACAAAAAAGGTAGAGTCCACTTGTAGTAAATATAAGTTGCAACATCAGCTTGTGTTGTGCCTATAATAATGTCAGCCCTGTATTATATTCTGTCGACTGCTGTGCAGGAACCTCTTCTATAATTAACAGGGTTTAGGGTGTAGTCCGCCAGGCTGGCCTAGTGCGGGTTGGCAGACTTTACAAACCATATTTTTTTTTTTAAGGAATTCGTATGTCTTTTGTAGGTTTCCTTACTTTATTTACCATAACTAAATTTATCTCATACCCATAGCAGTAATTAGGTCGTAGGTATCAAGAAAAATGTGAATTTGGATCGCAGAAGGCATTTTTTTGGGCAACCTACACAACTTCTGTAACTACTAAAATCTGGGGCTTTATTCTCTATCCCACACGTTATTTTGACAGTGCGTAACAAGCACGTAACACAACGCATCATGTTTAGGACTATAGAAATTTGGCTTACAGAATACCATTCCACGCAGATTTCTCGAAGATAACATGACACGGCCGCGTTACGCGTTTACACTATCATACAGAATAAGGGCCCTGAAGGTAACAGACAAATTGTGTTTGTGGTTTTATACTGCTGTCGATCTATATAACAAAAAAATATATATAATTTATTACTATGACGTGTGTACAACATAAACTAGAACTTGCATAAAGTACCGCCCTATTTAGAAATTGAACCCAGAACCCTCGATTCACAGCCCATACAATACCAATCGCTTGCACTAAATAAATGAACTTTTAGACAATTCTAAACATAACTTACTTGTTAAACTTGGTAGTCTTGAAGAGCATATCGAACACCTTCTGCGGTGGTCGGCTTCCGAAGACGATAGGTTTCGGCTTCGGCTTCGGCTTGGGCGCCGGCGGTGCGGGAGGGGGCGGCGCGGAACGATGGGCCGCAGCCCGACCCGCTGTCAGGAACAGCCGGACTCCACGCAAGGCTATAGCGCTCGCTGCCATACTCAGCTGCTTGTTTCCTGAACTCATGACCTTGTTGGCAATAAAAGCATTTTTGATAAAATATTTACTAGTAAGTAAAGTACGTATAATTAGGCTCTATCCAGACAATGTCTACAGCATTCACATACACAACATAACGTCTTTTTCTACTTCTGTGGTAGTTGGAAGTGTAACGCATTCCATAAGCTATGTTACGTCCCATGTAATAAGATGTGGGGCTATCTACTTATTGTCCAGAAACACTGCACTTGCTGAGATTGACAAAACATCTGATGTTACATAGCAAATAGTATAGTATTTCTCAGCATAAGTTAATAGTATTTGCGCGATGTTTAACGGTGGAATTCACCGTGTTGCATTCACGTCACTAAAGTTTTTGAAAAAAATCTATCCTCGTTCGAAAGGTTTATCCATGTTGTATAGCTCTACCAAAAGCTCTTCCAACTTTATTCATTTGAAAATGGGTTTGTGCAATTGTTTCATAGGAAACAAAATTCGATCGATAAACAAAATTGTATTTCAAATAAACATTCACCCAAATGGAGATTTATTACTTGTATTTGAATGTTCCATAATTCAACCGGATTATTGCTGCCTGATTTAAGAAACAGATCGCATATTCGGTTCAATTTGAATAATGTAGTTTGTTTTCAGAGTAAATTGCCAACCAATCCTCCAGGCAGCTACGCGGCTCAATTGACTTAGCAATTGGCTAAACCTAGAAAATCAAGGTTATACCACCGCGAACCTATTTTTCATGACAATATTGCACCGCATAGAAAAGTTAAAAGTTTAATTAATCAATACAGCGCATTGACGGTGCATTAGAAGTTGCTACCCTAGTTCCTAATACCGTACCAAGCAGTGGTGGCTCCCTGATGGGTTTACTAATTACGCCTTGTTAACTTTACCATTTCTAACTTAAAGTGGGGTGAGCAATAATGGGCTGTATTTGCTAGTCATGCTATATTGTAAGAATTTAGCAATAACGATAGAAGACCCTTGTTCTACAAATTTTTGCTTCAGGCTTTGAGCGTTTAAAAGTTTTTTCTCGGAATAAAAGTCATAAATTTACCTACAAATAGCCTATATATGAAATAAAATGAATACGAAATAAATAGCCTACAACTATGTGCAATTGATTTATGTGACTGTTTTGTCATACGATATCTGTTGTTGGACATAAAGCCTCGTACCGAGATGTTATCTGCTCATGCATGTCTACATGAATGTAAATAAGCTCTAAATTGCACGCGAACTCACATACTATTGCATTTCTATTAAATCCCATTTTGATAGGCTTGAAAATCATAATTTCCAAAAAACAATGAAAGAATTTCAACGAATAGACAGAAAGAAACTCAATTTGTAAGGAATAGTTATAAAGACTCTTATCAACCAACGAAGATTATATCGGTCGTTTGTAAGTGAATTGTAGGTAGGAAAAGGCTACAGGCATTTTGATATCTTACTGACCCTGCAATAGATATTTTACTATAAAACAGTGTTGCGCATCTAATTCTAGACGGCCACGGTTTTGAAATGAAGTGTGGGTGACATTAAGTATAAACCCACAGACAAAATATGAAAACTATATCAAGTAATTTCTAAACAAACTACCTAACATTCAAGATTATTTCAAACACCAACTAAGTACCATTCTATTTGCAGTCAAACGTTATGTAACAAAGTCGCTAAACGTGCAGTATTGAAGTAATTTGGGCCACACTAGAAGCATTAGAAAGAAACAGCTATAGAGTACTCACGTTCCTTGATTTATGCCTTTATATCACCTTAACAGCACATACATAAGTATATCGTGATGTACACCGTCTATACAATCTACTGTGCGTATTGAACGTTGCTTGGATACCGTTTATCGAATTTTTTGGCAACGCATGCCTTCTACGGGTCACGGACTCAGCATCCGTATGGCCTTGTTAAGACATTCGCACAGGGTGAATTGATGGATTTTGAAATAGGAACCAGTATAGTTCATTCACTCAAATTGTAATAGTTTTAGAAAGTATTAAATATTTATTATTAAGAGCTATTAGTGGTGCCTTCGTCTGGCGTATGCCCAGCCTACGGAACCTTTATTATATTAATTCCATATAATATTGTTGGTATCGAAAAAAAAGTTATAAAAAGCCGTATAAGGCGTTGCCTGATCTGATTTACGCATCCAAAACTTACGATCGGCAGCCCGAGAGCCGAAAGAACTAATTGTGACAATTCAATATCTGTACCTAAATAATATTGCCTTAACGAAAGGAAATTGCATTTCAATTCAAGTTAGGCACGTTTATTCTCAAATCATACAACTTAGGTAAGTACTTAATTATTTATTTTTATTAATTTTAAAGTCTTTATTGTACTTAGCACATATGTCAAGGTATTAAAGAAAAGTGTACATACAATAGACTACACTTACATAAGAGGTAGAAATGGCGATAATTGCTTAACCTAGGAATTGAACCCAGGTCAACACCAAGTGACAACCTACGTGGGTCTAACGACAACATAAGGGCGATTTTTTGGTTAAGTAGCGTGAATAAGCATAAATTTAGAACTACTTACCTGCCTACTAACTAATACTTTTAGTTTGTGGACTAAGAAATGAAACTCTTATCAGAAAAAATATTTTTAATGAGAACTATTATAATATTTTAAAATTAAATTTTACATGATTTTTACACTGAATGAAATAGGTAGGTAAACACTAGTACCTAAACATTTTTCTTAAAAAAGTGATTGCTGTGATTTTGAAAAAAAATAATATAAAGGATTACAAGCTGTATTAAAAGATAAATGTATATTATATTACTAAGATGTGATGCATTTTTTCATTAATAAAACTTAAGCAAATCAGGAAAATCTTTAGATGTATCCCATTTTAATAGCAAATTGTAAGGGCTTACAAAAAAAATATGGTAATTAAGTATAACAGTAAATATTTTTATGAAGTAACTGGATGATAGCAGTTATTCACGCAATTTAGACTTAGCCTCTGTTATCACTTAATAATATCAGCCCTGTATTATATACATGCCCATTGCTGAACACGGGCCTCCTCTACTACTGAGAGGGATTAGGCCTTAGTCCACCACGCTGGCCTAGTGCGGGTTGCTAGACTTCACACACCTTCGAAATTCCTATAGAGAACTTCTCAGATGTGTAGGTTTCTTCACGATGTTTCCCTTCCCCGTTAAAGCGAACGATAAATTAACAAAGAAGACACACATGATTGTAGAAAAGTCAGAGGTGTGTGCACTTGGGATTTGAACCTACGGACATTCGTCTTGGCAGTCCATTCCACACCCAAGTAGGCTATCGCCGCTTACCAGTATCACTTACCAGTACACATTTTAAGGATGTTATTATCTATCGGTTTAAGCGTGCACTTAAATGACTACATTATGAAAATAACCAAGTCTATGTCTCTTATTTTGTTTCTAAACTAATATAAGTACTGTGTTTATAATAAATAATGTTAATAAAATGTCAATTCCCAAATCTATGTTTTAAATAATTATACAGATACCACTGCTACAACCTAGGGAATCCCATCCATTATATTTTCCTACATTTTCCTTCCAAGTTTATACTAACAGGATTACCAACTCCCAAAAATATTGTATTGGAAAAATGTGCTGAAAAACCCCCTAAAAAGTTTTCAATTCAAAAATTGGTAACCAGTATATACTTACGTAATATAAAATTATTTTTTAGTTTTTATTCTGCTCCAAGCTAAACCTGCAATAAATTATTTTCATTGACTAAAAGCAGAATCTAATGTACCTAAATCGGTAACGGAATTATTGAAGAACAGGATATTTTACCAACCACTATTCCACTATATGCGATCTACCATGGAAGTATTGTCAGTTGTTTGAACACCTTCTTGAATAATTATTATAAAGAACTTTTATTATAATGCAAGACGAGCTCAATAGGCTAATGTCCAGAGCAGTAAAAAAAATACTTGACATTTGCTTGACACTGTGCTGAGATGACAATTCTCTTGACAATTGACATTTAGTGGTGTTAAAACATTTTGTTACTTACTTTATCGATATCTCAATCTTATTGATTTAGTATTAACCGATATGGTTAAATTCATAATATCAAAGTAGTTGACAATCAAATCAGCCTTGCGAATAACCATATTTTTATATTAAACTTTACTGGTAATTGTACTAAATATATTTTTACATTACGTGTAAATTGAATAAAAAACGTACTATGCAACATTATACCATTAATTATAGTATAATTAATTTATGTCATGCTTCTTATCTGTATCCCTAAAATGTGTATTAATAAAAAATACAGCGTCACTTTTATGATATTGTAGGATGTATTTAAAGATTCATAAAAACAAAGGAATTTTGTTGGTTCTTGCAAACATTCTTAATAGAGGAAGCGTCCCTATTTCAAATCTTCTAACCGGCAACTGTCAAGTGTCAACAACTAAATGTCAAATCAGTAGAATCAAATCAACAAAAAACAGATAAATTTTATAAACGCGCGTCTCTGTTTACGAATCTTATTTGAATTTTAATATAAATAAACAATAGTCTTTGATGTGATTTTAAAAAACGCGGAAGTTTTTTTGTGACTTTGTGAATTAAGAGTAATATTTAAGCTGCGTCTATCTTTCTGAAGTACAATCGGTAAGTTTTTTATTTATTTTTTGTGATGTGGGTATACAAGATGCCTATTTATTTAATTAACAACTTATAGACACGTTGAACTATAAAATATATAACTATTGTAATAAACTTTACTGTAACAGGCAGATGATGTATTAATGTATACAGAAACAAAACATCAACACAGACACCTTAATGTAAAAACTAAAAACAATGAATATTACACCAATAACTGAGAGAATAGTTATCATAAAAAATATTTAGTATATAAGAATAAAGTGAAAACCTTATTGTGACATTTTAAAATGCTAAATAAGTATAATATCACTATAAAAATAATTACTTAAGTATCCTATTGGTATATATTTAAATACTAATATATATCTTTTTAACTATCATTTTGGTATGTGAATCAAACAAATCAGTTGATCAATAAGCATCTTTATATTTGAATGATCAGTTCATTAAACTATAAAAAAACTGAACTCTTTATGTTAGGATACAATCTCAATTAGATTTCTTATACCAAATTCTTATCTATTTATAAATTTCTTGTTAGAATCTATTAGTCTCTGAATCTACTAGTTTGTTTGTATTAGAAGTTTGCTTGCAAGGATATAAGAATTATCTCACAGCTGTGTTTGAGCATCTTATATTAATGTGAGAATTATAAGTATAGCTGCTACACTGGTCTAATTTAAATAAGCAAACTATGTAATGGACTGCCTCAATGGCGTAGTTGTAATTGTACACAATACAAGTACGACTACCGGGTGAGGTCCTGTGTTCAAATCCCAGGTGGAGGCAAAACAATTGTTTCTGGGTTTTTCATCTTTAAAATTATTCTATCGCAGTTCAGAGTCACAAAGTTGGCATTGTGATACCCCCGTGCCTTGAGAAGCCTGTAATGCCAAGTCCTGCACCTGATATCTCTCTCTGGTCATGTTGGATTGTCTTACCAGACTATAAGAGTGAAGAAACAGTGAGTCCACCTGTGTATTGCAGACAAACTTGTGTACTATAATACATCCTACAAACCTTGCTGATCTCCTTTGAGATTAGCCACCATTGCTGAAATTCGGCTAGGAGGGATTCATGTAATTGGATGATGAAGGAGAGATTTCATTTCAAATGTCTTAGGGTGACTAGTGTGGTGTTGTAATATAAAATTTCTGTAGAGTTGCTTTTGTTAATTACTATGAGTGTATATCAGGTTTAATCATTAGCATAAATAGGTAATCAAAGGCTCCAACACAAAATAAAAAAGGAGATTGCCTGGTCTCGGAGGCCCTGGGATACTGCACTACCTAGCTCCATGGAAACTACACCCCTGAGTGTGCTATTTAATTTGTCTCATTATTAAAAAGTAAGAAGATACATAAAAACATGTATTGTTTTACACATATTTTAAAACACACAGGTATCATCTGTCTATATTTTTGTTGTCATGCAACAGTCTCTTGGCATTGTCCTCCAGCAGGAACATTTAACAAGCTAGTTATTAGGCATTATGTGATTCAAATACCCAAATCTTTATGCATAAGCATTATGCTACACAGTGCATAATTTTTTAAAATTATTATCAGCAACACTGAAACTTACTGCCAATTTTTTTCTATTCTGTTGACTGATTGCAAATTAGACCAAGTACAAAATTATCAACATTGTTAATTGTAATACTCAACATCAGGCAAAGAAGGTTTTCACTCATTCAGGGTTTAATAAATAATTTTGGTTCAAACATATTCTAATATTTCCCACACAAAGACCTTGGTAAATATGAGGTCTACATTATCCATTGGTATTTGGTAATGACTGCGAATGACTTATCATTTTGATAACTGTCGATAAGGGGAATAATATGATATGAATTGATTGACATGTCGCGACTTTTTTGCCACTTTAATAACAAAGACTAGGTAAATCTTAATGAAGGTCTATGTTTGGGTTTCTTAAACTTAACAGCAAAATTATGACACTAGACCTATTTTTTCATTTCCTCTTATGGTAAAAATAGTATAGTTAAATACAATATTAATCAACAAAAGACATAACATTTCTCAATGGGTCTCATGTATATTTTCATCTAAAAGATGCTTATTGCTGTAGTGCGGCATGGAACAGGATGCAACTAGTATCCATCCAACTTGTTTTGAAGTCAACTATAGGAACATCTTCCAGAACTTCATATTATTAAGTTATAAACAGTACTGAAGTACACTTGACATCCAGACATCATACTTGCCAATTATTTCAGTTGGTGTTTTGAGAAAAGATTTATTTCAAAAGAATGTACAGTTTTTATACATTTTTGGTGATGGTGGGTATCTCATATGTGAGAGTCCGCCTGGGTAGGTACCACCGCAATGTCTATTTCTGCCGCCAAGCAGTAGTGTCTAGTCACTGTTGTGTTCCGGTGTGAAGGACATGTAGCCAGTGAAACTACTGGACATAATGAGACTTAACATCTCATGTCTCAGGATGGCGAGCGCAGTGGAATACCAAACAATACTTTGTAATTCAAGGTATTAGATGGTGTTTCTGCTGTTTATGGGCGTTCGTATCGCTTACTATCACGCGAACGGCAAGCTCGTCTCGTTATTCAAAGCAATAAAAAAAACATTTAATTTCTGGGGATATAGTACGATAACTGAATATCTTTAAAATCCTTAAAGTACTATCGGATGGATAGCTTATATTTTCTTTCACCGTTAATCATCCTTTGGTAATATATTCGAGAAATTTAATTACTGTTGTCACCGCAACGGTGTGGGACGCACGTCCGGTCGGCCCTTGGTAGCCGTCTGTCATCGGATATTGAAACGACTTCCGGATGTATGGCCTATTGCGTTACCTTGCGTGATTAACAATTTACATATTATATAATTATACGAAGGTATTATTTACAATGGTTACGCAATTGTTTGTATGTTAAAGGTTGGTGATGCGTGGATAAGTTTTAAATTGAACGTCATATATTTTAGGTGCATTTGGGTATAAAATCGTCGAAAGGTGAATCGTTAACATATATCATACTAGCTATGGCGGTCTGTATAAAAGAGATTCTAACTTTTGGTAATTTAAAACGTACCTAGGAATATATGTGCTTATAACTGCAAACTTGTCAAAACTTTGAAATAAAAAATGACTAGAAAAAATGTCGGATTACCTTAAAATAATAGTCAGTGCATTAGTATTATACGCAATTTCTGTACCTTGACAAACTGTTTTATGCCTGTTACTACGGGGCTAATAGTTTATATCGATTTCATCTGATCCTTATCTGTGACTGAGTGAGCCGCTATCTTCCCTCATGACGGTGATGTCAATGCAATGATTAAAGCATCCGTATCTCGTTCATCTCCATATTACTGACGCTTATCGCCACTGTCCTCAACTGATGTAGCCTCACCACCTACACATCCTGTCATTCCTGTTTCAACAGTAATAAATTGCAACACCTCATCATTACCTTTACGTCGAGTTAATCATTAATCTATCTTTTAGGTCAGGTTCCAGTTTTTGTTCCAATTTACGACACACTGAAGGACTTCTTACACCTTCCAAAAATTCAAAGCTTTTTCTTTTCGAAAGGCATACTAGTTCCGCATTAAGAGTCTGTCTTTAGCAATCAACAGTAAAAGTGTAAATACAATATATCTTACTGTGTATACCATTCAGTTCTCATTTCGATATTTCCTGAATGTTCTAGTTCGCTAGTGCAGCTCTAAGCACTAAGTACTGTGGACAAACTGGTATGCGGCTACTAACGGCCCTTGAACCCTGCCTGCCGGCTATCCGGTGCCCGTATTGAATTACATGCAACTAAGTAAATCCGTGCTGTTTTAACTGTCTTGTGTAAAGGTAACTAACAGCTACTGTGGACAGATAATGTTTGCGTAAAATTTACTCGTGTAAATTGAAATAGATTGGCGGTGGTAAATGGATCGATGTTTGAAAAGGTTTATCCAATATATAGGCTTACTTGAAGTTGATTTATATACTTCAATTGCATGAGATGACCAACAAGCTAGCTTGATGGTAAGCGACACGCCTCGTTATAGACAATGGTGATGCCACGACTCTCTTCAATGGCCATCAAACCGGAACGCTGAGCGCTGCTACCACAGTAATATCTAGAGCTATTTCTTGGTAGAATCTCTAATAAGAGAACATTCTCAAGACTTATTATAAAACAAAATATTGAGCAAGCTAAATCCTGGATGGTTACAGCTAGAGCTAATCAACCTTCAAAGCATGGCAATCTTGAAAGTTAACCATAACTCGTTTACTTCAAAAGATATTTCTAGTCTTTTGGTTTCCTACATTCTTTAAAAGTCTTCATTTCCAACTCTAGCATCATTAACAATGGTCTAAAGTGTGAATTTAACTACCAAAATTTTCCATTGCACCCAATTCTAAATCCGGTTATGACTAAACGGTCTGCATATTTTTTGCATCGCGCCAATTGAAAAAAAACTATCATAAAAGGGGTTCGCAAGGTCGCAATCTGCAACGCTTCACCGAACCCTCTGTCACCGACTTTTCGATTTGCGAAGCCTACAAATTGAGTTTTTGTAATCTAGATTGAAAATTGGATTGGAACACTTTTAGCACATTTGACCCAGATAGAGATGCGTATCTAATCGGAATCTTATCTCTAGTCACTACATAGGGTCAAAGCGTGATGTTTTTAATACAGTTTAAAAGTTTAGGTACCCGATTGAGAGAATGTCAAATATGTTTAACTAATGGTCTATATTATATTGTGTACCATACGAAGTTATATTTGGCCAATGTACTTTTATATTATTTCCTGGGTACTGTAAATTAATTTCTCCACTTAATGCACCATTCAATTTGTTCAACGCAAAACCTTTTAAGTCTCGTGGCCCCAATTATGCCGTCTAATTGTGTCTTAATACTTTAAAAAGACACGAGATTACATGCATGCCGGCATACATTTCCACGGCTTAATTAAGAGTACACTTGATCCTCATTAAGACAGCGCTCATCGTGGGCATATAAAACATTACATTCAACTGAAATTCTGGCTTCAACTTTTACTTAGCTTTAACAAGCATCGAAACTTTGCAACATTCATCCAACCACTCCTATACCGTAGTATATTGTCGTGCCTCTGTACGCTCATACAAGTTCACTTCAATTTAATTTTAAAGCGTCGAGAATATATTCATCACTATAATTAGTGTTGCTGCAGTTTACAATTTTATTACAACTTTATTTAAGTGGCTTACGGTTGGTATAGTGTTGGGGTTAGTAAATGACTTTATGAAAATTACGACAAAACTCTTCGTGATTAAGTCGTGACAGATGTATGTGAATGAAAAGTATTACGCGGCCAGATATCAAAGTTTACAATTTGTTACTATTCTTCTGCTTCACACATCAGTTTAAGAATAAACAATTGATACAATTAACAAATAAAATTAAATATATTTCGGTTCCTGTTAAATCCTGGACCGCATTGACGATTTTTCTGATAATTTTAATTTCTATACGTATTCACTTACCATGGGTTAAACCATTTGTATATTTACGTCCCATTTCAACAGTAAAGAATGTATACGAAGCCAAAGCAGTACTTTCCCAACTCTAGCAGTAAGCTGACACACCAGTAGAGCGCATTAGCGTTGTCCCAGTTGCTAACAACTGCGCCAAACCGAACCGGTCAAGGACAACACTAACTAGAGTGGACTTAACGCCATATCACATGTAGCAGAACGCTTAGTCTAACAAATTAGAAAGTGGGTAGAACGAGATGTATTGGTGGTGCATCTTCTGGAGCAAAACTGTTGTTTGTAAAGCGTGAATACGCAGTGTATTGATTTAATTTGAAGAATCATTTATTTCTTATTAGTCCAAAATCTCTTTGGATATTCAAAAACCCTAATTATAAGAATATTAAAAAAAATGTGAAGGTTCAAAAATCAGAAGCTGTAAGCTATTTCTTTTTCTTCTACAGAAGTAATAAGTACCTGCATTATGATGCAGCCAAGGCCACTTCTATTAGCATAATAAAGTTGATAATTAAATTCATATCAAAACTACAATCAACTTACAATTAAGTACCAAAATAATGTTTATTTTAAAATAAGTAATCCAGACGTAAATACATTAGCTAGTAAGTAAAATATAAATTAACAATTACGTACTTAAACCCATTAAATACGTACTAATCATTAGATTATAAAAAGGTAATAGCCGGGACTTCATGAAAGACATTATCACGTCCAATCAAGAGATTCCCACGGGAACCCACGACAGCTTGAATGAAATCGCGGGTGTTAGCTAACGTACTTCGGATAAGGCGCAAAAACTGTACTTTACCCGTCAGCGGATGCAATCATCGCAACATTATGTTTTTGTGCGCCCAATACTTACGTACCTAATGCAAATGTCGAGTAATGTTTGGACTTGGTTGTTTGCTTCTTTTTCTACTGTATCTAATAATGCTATAAGAATAGCAACGGTAGTATTTCTTAAAAATTATCTAAATCGAACCCTTCAGTTCAGAACCCTTATACTAGACCGTGGAAACGATCTCACAAAGAAGTGTTATTAATTAGTGCTTTTATTTATCATTATATTCTTAAAGTTTAATAATTAAATTCAAAAACACAACTTTCGCAGTCTTAAGAATGTTTTCCTGGTATTAACGGGTCATTGCTGTTAATATAAGTTTGGTCACCTAACAACTAAACAAACACACGCCCTTTTAACCCTGAACGGGTAGGCAGCGGTGCAACTAGTACACCCGTTCCACCGTATGTTCTTGCGTTATGTATACTAACCCATAGTATGATAGGGAGCAATCCTACCGCCATATAGGACACACATTTGAGGCTCCGACGTGATACTGAGAATAAGAACCCAATATCACTTTGTTCGACTTTTGAATTCTAAACCTCAGAGCGGAAGTAATACCGCGCATGCATTACAACTACGCCACCGAAACAGTCGACGGTCCTCTACGTTTCCTTAGGCAATATCGAATATACAGCCAAGTATTGGTTTTAAAATGTGTACAATTTGCACCTGTTCACCCTCCCGATATTTGAAGGCTTTACGATAGCGGCGACCGTAGTCTAACTACATTGAGTAATCTGTAAGTTTGTCTCTCTCTAACGGATATTTCCATCTCTTTCTCCCAAATCGGAGACTGCAACCAATCTTCGATCAGATAAGTGAGTGGTTAGACCCATTATCTAGTTTCAGTGTGATTTATCCTGTTGATGTTATAAGGTGAAGGTATGTTTTGATATTTCTTAGCAGTAAACGTATTTTTTTAAGAATTTCATACATCATCCAGGGTTTTTTTCATCTGAGGCAAGTGTTTAGTGGAACTTAATTTGGGAATGGTCTTTAGGAAAAGCTTTCCCGCCCTCACACGCATCACCACAACACCTGTAAGCCTGGAACAACAGTGGTACGCAATTATGATACCGAGCGGTGAAGCTCGGCGAGTCTAAGGGAACACTAATTTGTCATTATTTCGCAACGAAATTAATCAAATAGAAAGATAGGGAGGAGTTGGAAATATTAATAGTCCACTTCCTTCCATAGCAAAGGGGAGGACAAAATAATGAACTAAACAGGCATTTTAACCTCAAGTGTAGGGACGTTTACAACTAGATAAGCCAGTTGTAAAGGTAAAGGTCCTATGACATGAGCTGTTAGAATTTATTACAATAATAGGTATGGCGCTAAGGAGAAGCTAGTGGTGAATTGTGAATTGTGAATTGACTATGAAACAAAATAATATAATAGAGTTAATTATTTCTAGCACATGTTTACAGTTCCTCCCACGCGATTCTTTTCTACAGTAAAAAAGACATTCCTTTTTTTCGATGATTACTAAAATTAACGCACCAATTCTGTATTTGGATTCGTAAATGATTATTTGTGATTTTAAATAAAATTACGTTTGCAGTAAATGTTGCGTACCGTTTATATCTTAAATAATTTTAAAATACAAAAAGGTTTGTTCCACAAAATGGAAAGGATGACCCCGACGTGATTTGAACACGCAACCTTCTGATCTGGAGTCAGACGCGCTACCGTTGCGCCACGGAGTCCTTGCTATTAGCTGATATAATAGAGGTTATCATTAGCTTTGTAGAATTTTTGCTACAATTTTTTTCTAAGATTTTATTTTAATCTAGTATTACAGTGTTTTATTCTACAGTGTACTTATTGTGTACAGTACTTTTAAAGTATTACTGGGAATGAGGGAAAGATTACTCTTTTTTTGTGGAAAACCATGATATTCTAGGCGTACCGTTAGCCATATAAGTAACTGATCAAATTCAAAACTTCAAATCGAATACGGATTTTAATTGAATACCTAACGGCAACTTTAAAACCAGTGACCTCATTTTAATACTGTATCGTCTTATAGTTTTAGTGTATTCTCAGTTAGGGCCCTTAATTAAAGGGTAGATATTTGAAAATTAGTAGTTCCAGTTTTTCAAAACCGTTCAGTTAAAAAAAAATCTTTATATTACTACAACTGCTTAGTTATAGGATTATTTAGACAAAACATGTCTCTAGCATCCAATTATCCCAGAATTATATGATCTACATCTAACAAAATAAAAACAGAGAGCAGATACAAATAAAAATTGTTTTTAACGAGGTCCTTTGTAACAAAAACGTAATGACTAGACGGCGAGATCTAGACAGTGTTATTGCATGAAAAAAAGCAAATTATCGTGAGCAAAGTCAGCGTGGCGATGCACACAATGGATCGTTAGTATGCACGTTACAAAAATTGATGTAATTTTAAAGAACAAAAAAAAATAGCAAATGACGTGGTATTATTCTGCATTTCGAGATAATAAAGTTGTCTTTGAGAATAAATATGATGGAGGTGATGTTGCTGGATGAACTATAGATAATTCAGTCAAAATTTTGGAAATTTTATTTTGTTTAAAAATGTGGAATACATTTAAAGGATTAAAACATTCAACTACTGTGTCCTTGTTTCATTGAGTTTAATGTTGCCAGTACCATAATGAGATGAAAAGAACCTGTTGCTGTTATAGCCTTTAATTTGGATAAAAAGCAAATCTAAAGTGTCCTCGCTAAGATTCGTAATCCAGATAGCTCCCATTTCCACAACATAAGAAATGCGCTGCCATAAGGCTAATAGGCTCAAAAGAGATATAGATATAGATATTTTAAGATTATCTTTTTTGAGTAGTGTTCTTTTCTCTCTCCTTCACGTTTTTGTTATTTTTTTTTTAAACGTGCATGTCAAAGTGACCCCACTTCACCTGATGGTAAGTAGAGTGGGGTCCAATAGAATATCGACCCACGAGATATGATTACCCCTCTGTAGTCGACACAATTATGCCGGCTTATTTTAACCGGATATACACCAGCTGACCCCGGAACGCGATACTTATATGGGTCACTATGGCGGATTTTAACACCTTGTGTACGCAAAAGCTACCACAGGAACGCGACACTTACGAGGGGCACTATGGCAGGTTTTAACACCTTGTGTACGGTGGTCGCTATCCAGGTGGATATAATATATATATCCTACCACCAGCACTTAATCCTGCGTATAATCAAGAGATCAATACCCTTTACATTAAGGTAAACAAGAATGCAAAAACGAAATCATAAAGTGCTATAAGTGCAGATATTTAAGAACTGGTTTACCCGAAACCTGTGTTCGCGTGCCAACGTACAACAGATAGACGTTGCAACATTGATAAACTGTAGTTTATCAATATTGTGTGTAAAAATGTATTTTTACACACAATTTCCTTATTTCAATCGCGGTTTACGTGAACATTTTATAGTTTAACGGATTTATCGTTAGCAATAATTGATGATCTGGTTATGTAATGGAAATAATCTATTATGATCTATTTTCTATTGCCGTAGCAGCAGGCTTTTATGTACAGAAGTACAATTCCTGCACCGAAACAAATGTATATGTCCACAAATAGTTTCAATTCTTTGTTTTTGTAGTCCCCAAGTCCATCGTAGTAATAATACCCATGAGAATAGAGTGGCATTTGTATTTTTACAAAGTGTGATTAGTCAATAACATCTTTCGAAGATAAAATTATCTAGAATTAAGATATATTTTGCTTTACAAAATACAACACCATTAATACTACAATGCCACTACAATTTGATAAACTCTATTCACTGTATTCCAAAACCCACCCAAAACAATTTTCCTGATGACCGGCCGTGAACCCTCACAATTGATTGACTGTCACGAGCCTTTTTGTTGTAAGGGGTGCGAACCCTTTTTTCCTCAAATCGTACTTGACCTCCGGTTGACGTCACGGCCCTTCGTGTTTCGACCTTCAGCCGTCCCAAAATGTCGGTGTCGATGATGGCCGCTGTAATTAAGGGCTGTGGGTGTTCGATAAGCCTCTTTATCGCTTGTAATAATGATTTGTCGGGATTTGTGTGGGATTTTGTAACATTGTCGAAAGATATGGGTTACGGTAGTATTTATGATGTTCGTCGCCGTTGCATTTGCGGTTTAATATTACAAATTAATGGTTGGAAATATGTCGGTGAGATTTGGAATTTTTCAATTCAAACAGAGATGTGTAGATACAAATTTTGTAAACAATTCATTTTTTTATGTATATTTCTTCGATGATTCAATGTGTTGTATGAACCATATTATTATTATTAAATATGAGGCGAAAATGCAATAAACTAATGTGGTTAGAACGGAATCGCATAACAATATTATATTTGCAAGATGTGAAAAGAAATGGAATAACATTTTAGCAAAACACAATATAGTGCACATAAAATGCGCTTAAATGCCATCAACGAAAGTAATATGAAAAATGAGATTCAAAATGCAAGCGGCAGGGCGGGCAACGCCAATCTGATACATTTGAAAATTGATAAAGTGTTTACATCAAGTGGTGGCGTAATGTATTCAACGCCACGATAGCTCTGCTAAGTGCCCTCAACGTTTTGCACTTAGCAAACTGTACAGAATAACACAAGCTTCGATAACTGCCGCTAACGTACCTAACATTGTTTACCTCGTCATGTACAAAAAGGAAAAACATTTGGATTTCATCGTGAAATAAAAATTATAAAAAATTTGATTATTGTGACTTTTGAATCAGAAAGTTTTATAGCTATGGTACAGGGCCCTGAACCGTTTCAATGCAAGACTATTGGCTACTTACGTGTATTTCTTTGTGTTCGATATTTTTTTTACTTATGACGGAAATATTAAATCTGCATCCGTTTGGACTTTTAATTGTAGAGCATTCAGGTCATGTGTAAAGCGTAGTGACATTTAATCTTGAAAGTCATTTAATATCTCTGATCATTTAACCGATCATTAACATTAAGGTATATTATTCCTTAGCTACCCTTCGATATGTTCTTAAAATCCAATATTCTAACCCCTAATTATTATCAAAGTCATGTTTGAACATGCTTCCATCGTTAACAACTTGACCTACTCTATGGTCATTCACACATACACAGATGTCATATACGATAACAGTAAATGACTATGAATCGACAATAGACCGCCAGGTTCCCAAGCTGATAGTTTTATCAGAGGTCATCGACTGATTCAAGCAATGGTTGGAGATAATGTAGATTTGTCTGTTCTGTCATGGGAGATTTTCGCATGTCTCAAGGGAGAACCGATTGAGAAACAAACGTTTATTAGAAGGATTTGGTAAAATTCGAGGATATTCTTTGAAGTACATGTTGGACGTTAAATCGCCTCCGAGAAGAGTAAGCATTCTTTGATTATTGATGTAGGGTCATGGCACCACATGTTTTTCTGTATTTCATTTCTAGAATAGTTCAAGTTTCGAGTTTATGTCTTATACTACAATTTCCTCAATAAACCGCCAAATTTATCAAACTATATAACATTGATATGTATACTAAATGACGATATCTAAACGAAAAGTAACCGAAATAAATTCCTTGTGAAGAAATAAACGAGGTCAACAAACTTTCATATTAAATATTTCAATAAACTTATTGTAACGGAAAAATACAATGAAGTAATGAAGCAGCGTTTTCTATTTTCAGAGTACAAAATAGTATTGCGCCCTTTGACACAACTGGCAATACAGATTTTAAATCAGTCTCTTAATGAAGTCAACAGTCGAATTTTATTTCATAATATATATTTTATAAAGAATGTTGTTTCAAAAAAAAAGGAGAGAAATAACAAACTCAAAGTCTGACCGAATTGAACTAACAACACATGATACAACTTACAACTTTAGTCGCTAGATGGCGCTATGTTGACGATACATCGCGATGTCAATATTCTCCGCAGAAACATGACTACGCTAGCGAAACGTGGTGAAATCATACGTACCTGGCGTAGGGGACACCGTGATCAAGAAGGCGGTTCCCCCAGGGCGAGGCCTGTCCATTGCGATTACCCCTAATGTGGGTAACTCGGACGCGTAATTTTTGGTAGTGGGGACTGCGTACGCGCCGTCCCCCAAACAAAAAATAAATAACTTAAAGAGTTCATACGAAAATATAATAGACAAGATTAATATCTAATAAGTAGTCTACATGCACAATTCTGTTTAAAAGTTTATTAGTGAGATGAAACATAAGAACATCTCAGCATCTGTTTACCCTTTCTAATTTCTACGAATTATTGATTTTTTTCACATGATAATTAAATTATTTAATTCCCATTATTTTTTTTATTTATTCATCATGTTTACGGTGAAGCTTGCACATTGTATTCTGACTTATGTCCATCCTAACAATATTTCGTATCTAGTTATGCTCTTTTATTAACTGTTTTATTTAACCAAAACAACAATATTTGTTATGTTAGTTTGGTGAAAAGCACCTAATTTTACTGTGTCTAACTATGAAGTTCCCAAAAGCTTTTTGGTGGCTTGAATTTTATTACGAATACTGAAATTAGGATACATGTTTATTTCATACTTGCGCGTTCAACGTTTCCTTCTATGCCACAAGATGGCGTTGTACAATTCCATACTGTAACCTACATCGCGATGTCAAGATTCTCCGCAGAAACATGACTACGCTAGCGAAACGTAGTGAAATCATACTTACCTGGCGTAGGGGACACCGTGATCAAGAAGGCGGTTCCCCCAGGGCGAGGCCTGTCCATTGCACTGCGGACGGGTTGACCCTTGCGATTACCCCTAATGTGGGTAACTCGGACGCGTAATTTTTGGTAGTGGGGACTGCGTACGCGCCGTCCCCCTTATTAACTTTGAAAAGGAATAACATACTCTAATAGAATCATAAGGGACATTTTTTTCATATGCCATAATGTAACATGAATTTGGATACTATATAACTAAGATGTGGAGACATTTCATTTTTATTACCACGCAGCTTTAGCTCTGTCGTTAGTATATTGCTTATTCTATGGCTTGTTTATTAATTCTCGCGTCGCCAGTCCCTACAAATTGTCGTTTCCGATTTTATCTAACTAAATAACTATTTATGTAATACTGTTTCGTAAGAGGTGATTGACAACGTTACATAAAATTATTATGAATTGACGGGATTCCGACCTACTTGAACCAGTGAGGTAAGATCTGGTTCATGTTAAGGGGTGTCAGTTGTCCCGTTTTTCTTTGCAGATCAACTTAGTACGTAAGTCTATTTAACGTATTAAAAAGCTGCTTTACTAAATTAAAATAACAACTTCTTAGATAGAAGTGGATAACATAAAAATGATTTACGATACAAGATGCTTTACAAATAAAAAAGCTACAGCAATTTTTATTATACTTTTAAATTGAATAGTTTTCTGAAACTGATAGCTACAGTAATTGTCAAACTTTTCAATTGAAGTTTTCTGAAACTGGAAACGGAGTCCATTGCATATGAATAGCAAAGACATTTTCTTAAAGCAGAAAAGCTAACAGCCCCCGACATGATATAAAAATTTGAAGGTTCTCCGTCAATGAATTTAAAAACCAACTCGACCATCAACCATACAAAAATACCTCTTCCCAACAAAACCGTATGACCTTGAAGTTCCAAGCGAGAAGAACAAACGTAACATGATTTGCGTGTTGATCAATTTACAAAGGAAACAGGCGCGTCGTCACGCGTTTGATCGTTATTATTCACGGAACGCGACGGTCACGGTGGCGGCGATGGTGACAGCGCCTTCGCAGTGTTCCCGACATTGTTCGATGCAATTACACCCGGCGCGGGTAGGCAGCGGAACATCTTAATATTTCATGGGATTGCGTTGTGTTGCAGTTAATTGTATATTTTAATCCGTTGATGTTTTGAAACACTTTTATATCGATAGACGTTGCCGTAGTAGTCATCTGCTTACTCTTACATCTATTGTCATAATTTGAGTTCAAAAAATTTCTTTAGCGAAATCCGTATAGAATTAATAAAGTAATTTAGTCATAGACTTTGCCATCTGAGTACTAACTAAATACCATAAAGAATGCTACGTAAGGACTTGTTTTTAAAAGATATACAGCGTTATGTTCCTACAACAATATCAATTATATATACTACATTTCTATCTGCAGTTTTGACTTTACTCCGCCATCATCAGTTAGTATGAACCCATTATCTATTACCAACCGAACTAAGCCTCAAACGTACTTGGCCCCTTTTATTTTTTTGCCAATTTCGCACATTGTACGTTAAGTAACTTGTGTATTTCTCACAGGCGAATCTAAGTGTGCTGGCCGCGTGTCGCCAGCAATCTAATTGTGTTTAATTATTCACAACCGCCTTGTTTTACGTAACATTCATACAAAAAGCACAACAGGTTTCGTTTTCGAATGTATACTGTCGACTGCTGGACGTTCGTCGTATTTTGGTTGATTATATGAACTGTCAGGGGGCTAGTCTCTTTTTGTAGCTCGGAGACTGGTTAAACTCTTTTATAACTCATTTATATAATGTTATTTATTAAGTACTGATAATACGCAACTTTTGTAATATGAACTTTTTATTCTAGATATCAGTCCCGGATCTTGAATTTTTTGGATATATTTTTACCTTTGTCATCACCATCATTTTGCGCCCAGCGGGAAATAATTTATGTGTTTAATGTACTGAACGTCTTAGTAGTCAAAGTTGCTTTAAGGCGATACCTCAAGGTCCATTTTCATACATTTTGTTTCACCTTTAATCTGGGTAACTAATAAATTTAATATGACGAAATTTTAAAGGCAGAAATATCCATGATTATTAATTATTTTTACGTTTTTCTTTCAACTGCGAGAACTAATCACTAACTAGACGTGAATTTAAATTCTTTACTTGCCAATACTTGTTTAGTTACCCAGATTAAAGGTGAAACAAAATGTATGAAAATGGACCTTGAGGTATCGCCTTAATGATGAGTTGTTTATGCGTCTGCCAAGTGTGAATTTGCCGCCCTATAAATTTGCCGCCCGGGACACGGGCCCTGGCTTGCTCCCTCCTAGATCCGGGGCTGCCAGATATGCATATTTCGTTTATGCCTGAAGGGACAAATGAGGTGGCTAAAGCACTCATGGTGGACCCACGATTAATTATCACCAGACTAATAAAGAATGATCATCTAAAAGCGCCCTAAGGCAAACTTAGCAGAGCCTAAAACGAACTGAAATAATACTTTATACCCATTATGGTATTAGAACATTGACGTCAAACATGTATCGGATGGTAATACAAAAAATATTTGATTTGCGTCATAACTTCAATAAAGAATAGTGGTAGAGAAATTAATATCGAAGTTGTTTGATGTGAATGTTTTAAAAATAACGTAGGCAAAGTAATTATGATAGCAGTCGAAAGACAAAATGTCCCAAACATTAGTGCATTCATTGGGTTTGGACTACTTTTTAAAAGATTGTATAATTCCGAAGGCATTAAAAAAGAGAATTCAGATTTTGAACTTAGATTTGTCATCTTGTAACACTTATAATGTAGTTATGATAGTGTTTGGTTGTGTAACCTTTTAGACTCGCTGATGTAATTACTAACCTGGTTATTCCTGAACTAAATTAATATTTTTAAACATTGGTATAGATTGTTTACAGATTCAGTATTTCATCTTCTTCGCCTTATAGGTAATTGCGTCCAATTTTTACCAGTGTTAAGCTTTTGGGCTTCCGTTAAAAATGGTAGATAAAATCCTAGATGCTATACTTCGCATAATCTATTACATTAACATTTAAGAAAGGTTAAAATGGATGCATCATGCGACAGTACTTTCTCGCGTAAAAAGACGTTGGTAAAAGCTAATACGTTATAAATAGAATTAACTACATCCAAGGCTAATAACCCAACCAAATAGTCTATCCACGTCATGATTCACCTGATACTAACTTAGACTCTATGATCAATTGACATTTAAGGGTTAAAATGGCCTAACTTATGAGCGGTAAGTCGGTCGAAAACGTCATTTTGGAAGTTTAATTAAACTGCTGAACTTACTGTTTCCACTGGTTGAGAGTCAGAATTGATTGACTTTGCACAACTTTGCTGGAGGATATGACAGATTCAGCATAAAGTTTTAACTTACTTCGGCCTTGTTATTTTGCAAAATTTGGGATTTAATTAAAACGAGACTGTGTTTCGTTGTAGTCTTGATTGTGACTATAGTTATTATTTTAAACAGTATTTTTATCGACTGCAGGATATAATATAACAGCTCCGTTTAAAGTACTTATCTCCTTTTTAGTCGTCCGAATGTGTGTGGTACCCTATCCTAATAAGTAGTTGTTTGAAATACTTCCGATTCAAAATAATGTGTGCGGTAAGTAGTGACGCTCATAGGTGTATTTAGAGTGGGGGCCGGAAGGGCCATCCATACCCATCGCAAAATTGCGTGGTGCCCATCCAAAGGATTTTCAGGCAGCCTACTACTACTATAAATTTTTAATACGACCAAAATTATGAAATCTATAAAATTTTAACTAAATTCAAAAGCGGAAGAAAACGTATTGAAGCCAAATATGTATAAAACTTGTCGCTAACTTGATAAGCGTGATAATCGACGATATTTTTATTAGTTTTGCACACTTGCCCACCCTTGTATATCATTCTAACTACGCCTATTGTGAACTTTACCCAAGCAATTGCATACGTGAGCGCCCTACACCCAACATGTATTTACCCGTGCTTCGCTAATTCGCATTATCATATGCACAGGAAATATCTATCGCAGGAACGCGTTTGGCGAAGTCGCGTCGAATCGGCACGCCCTTGACATACCCGTCCGGCCGTGATAGGAAACTGCGATTACTAATTATCCCCCATTAGTCACGGCCGCTATTGATTACACTACCACAGTTTTTTTTCTCGTCTTATAGCCAGTTTCACCGGGACAAAAAGTTTGTGAGTTTCAAATGGGAACCCGGTCCTATTATGTAATTAGAAGTGAAATCTCATTTTTTTTGATCCAGGATGAGAAGTTATTGGGATATTACGTGAAAAATATTGTGCGCTGTGCTGACTTGTACCAGTGTTTCAGAAAATTAAGGTTAGCGAAGGTCGCAGCCCCAAGAATGAAGTTATTATAACATACCTTTAAAGTAAAGAGTCTGAAATTCCTATACATTAATGCGGTCTTCGAATCTCATGAAAATGAAGAATTAGTTCACAATTCATATTCAAAAAATCTACAACCGCACCTTAACCGCGTAACGAAAGTGAAAAAATATTACTTTTTCTAATTTCTTTTTCCAGTCAAGTAATATATCAATAAATCACAAATGATTATATTGCGGGACTGGTATAATTACAGTGTTCTGTGCGAATTAGAACTCAACAGAGCGTTAAAAACAAACCTGATTACCAAACGATCATGAATTATTTTGCTTCGAATCATACGCATAGAAGTGGTAATGCCCGGTATCATTGCTTTATTTAATAGCTGGTATTTGATAGGTCTTTTGAACCTGTGTCATCGTTTGTATATTTCGTAAGAATAGTGTGCAAAAACTGTGGTGTTCGTCTGAACTACATTGTCGCCAGTGTAATGACTGGTAATTATGATTTATTTTTAATATTTTACATCTGATCTTACGGTGGCGAGCGGAGTGTGGCTCTATGAAGTAATTTGAAGTTTGTTCTGTGTGGTATTTTTAAGGTGCAGCGGCCATGAGACGCACGTTATGCTCGGCTTGATATTCAAATGTAAATGTACATTAGAAATCCACAATTGGCTCGTTTTAACCATCCTTGTGTGGGGTAACCTGTAAAGTTCTACCTAAGTCAGTCTGTCAGTCAGAATAAACTTAAAAAGCTGTATATCATGGGTCTTCATAATGGTTGGCAAGTCTTGTTATATCAAGTGCAGAGTAATAACTTCTCCGTGCCAGGATAAAGTAATCCAGCCTTGGACATTTGGATGACAAACTGCATGCTCGAATGCACAGTTAAAAATTGTACACGAATACTATAATAATTGTACATAAGAAAATTTCGATGAACACATGTTTATTTTGCCAAAGGTCAATACGGAAATAAATAAATATGACGATCCATTGGCAACCTTTACAAAATTTACCGGAATAATGTTTGTTTCCGTAAAAAGGAATTTCAAGCAAGTTAAATAATGGACATAAATGATTAAGTTTATTATAATTCACCGAGAATTTTGTTTCCTTACGGTGTTAGGTAACGGTGTTGAGTAATTATCAAAAGAAATTAAAATAATTTTAAAGTAAATTGGTCTGACTTTTGGAATTACCAAAATGTCAATTAAATAAAAAATATATGTCGAATGTGTGTTACATCTTTTCCTAAATTCAAAATTACATAGTTCGTTCTTAATGACAATCTAGAAATTTCGTTGATTTTAACACCGACCCTTCTCGAATTCTGTACCATCACCTTTTTCCTAACTAACTCACGTACCTCGTAATGAACTAAATCTCTCGAAAATTCAAGAGTTGCGGAAACGTTGATCACGTAAAAGATTTTCTAGCGTTTAACATTCTGAACGTTGAGTTCACCAAATTTCCGCTGAAATTTGCGAATATTAATAACCTCGGTAACTTTACCAGAACATACACATCTAGAATCGGAAACGAACTTACTAGACTGACTAAAGTAGATGCATAACTAGCACGGGTAGCTAGTTACGAATTTAAACATGGGTGTTTGAGATTCATAATTCTTTAAGGTGTTTTGTTTTTTTCTAAATTTTCTATCGAATGTACCTCATAATATACGTATATTATATTTATTATTGTATGTTAGAACTAAGGCATTTTCCATAAACATATTTTATATTTAACTGTGGAAACATGTAATTGGTGTTTTGTTATTTTTCTGATTTGTATTTTGTAACACTGTATGTTCCCAATAATTTTTCCCCTAGAGAAGACTTGATGAAGATATTTTTCTCTTTCCTTAGTGAAGGCTGGTCCTGCAAGCTTCATTAGCGTCAGTATATGGTAGTCTCGCGAATGAAGTCTAGGTCAATTTGCTAAACAAATCTAGGCCGATATACCGACCGCAAGACCTTCTTCACTTTGTAATATTTATCCTCTGTCATACATCTGTATAAATATTACGAAGTAAAGGTCATGCGATCTCATGCTAAAAGGACTAAAAGGAGAGATCGTAACAATGTCACGACTAAATCACTTAACAGGCTTTTAGTAGTTAGTATACTTATTTTTATATAGATTTAAGTTAAAATTTTTGAATAAAGGCATTAGGTCTTTTTCCAATAAAAGGATCTCGCATAGTAGATAAAGCCTCGAGGAAACTCTAGTGAATTGAATTAATTTTAAAAAAATCATGGAGAAAGGAACTTTAATTCTAATTTTCGACATGGTAAATTGAAATATAGTGTAGCAAGTCTCTCGACTTTGCAAACTTTTTCTTCAAAGTTTGCAGTGATTTTATTTTGGTTGCTTAATAATGTGATTATATTTTATAATATTGAAAAGATACACGCTGGACTTCAGTTTATAAGCTACAAAAAACTTTTTGTTTAGAATTTACCTATGTAATAATAAGTCCCATTGACTTGTTTCGTAGACCCTATAATTATACGGTTTTCGCGAATGGAACCATGGATTTTGCACTTAATAAGCAAAATTTCTGACAAACAAGTTGTTTATGAGAATATTCATAAATAAATGGTGTGTATAAAATTAAATGAAATAACAGAATTATGTTAATGAACATGACAGAAAAGGCAATTATATTTTTATAGATTGTATGAATAACGTAAAAATTCCTACGCATTTCTGCTCACATAGCACCTGAGACTGGAGACTTCACTTGAACTGGTATTTTTTTTGTTTATTTAATATAATAAAGTATTGTGTTATTGGTTTTCCAATTTTTGTAAGTTAATAAATATAATAACATATTGCCTTAGACTGGAGACTTCACTTGAATTTGTAATTTTTTTTTCTTTTATTAAAATAAAATACCTACTGTTCTACTGGTTTTCGAAATCTTATAATTTAATAAATATAATAAACACATATAAAGTTTATCCTATTTTATTTAAATATATTAAATATCTGTTATCCTTTTGACTATTTCTGTTACGGATATTGTAATTATATTGAGATTTATTTCCAAATAACGGTATTTTTTATACGGCGTTTTATTTTTATATGTATTAACCTACTGTAGAGGTTTTTAATATATTTATGAATCTTAGGGTATAATAATTATGCCTAGGAAGCTTCTTTCGGCGTGAAACTATTTTTAAAAGAAACATTGTTTAACAAACGTGTTTTCTATGTAATAAGATATTTGAAGAATTGAGGAAACATTGTTAACTTTACTAAATACGAAAAATAAAAGTAATAATTGATCTCGTTTTAAATCCTTTCTGTCTCTGTAATTAATCCAACTGTAGCTGAATAGGTATTGTATAATTACTGCTCTTCTAGCTAAAGTGACTAATGCCTAATACTATTGAATTAGATCCAGCCCTTAATCCACTTACCAGCCTTGTCTTTACTAAACATTCTGTGAAAACGGTCGAGTTGCCTTGACATTGGCTTGCGATCGCACTTCCCCCTTCTACCCACAAATCCGTCCAGTTTAGTTTGACCTGCGGCTTTGTACTCATTTCCTTAGCTATTCCTTTATGGAATGGGTTTTGTATATTGGCTTTAGGGTTAAATTGAATAACTAGAAGTGTTACGTCCCTTCGAAGAAACACTTTTTTGTCTTCGCTGTTTACATTTATCGCATTGTATAGAATTATGGAAGGGGAGTTTCTTTCGAGGTGAAATATTTGTTGCATTTTGTGGGAATCTATTATTATTATTTTTATACGGCAGAATACTATGAGCTAATTAATTACATGTAACAACTTTTTACAGTATTCAACAAATAAATGCATTATTATTATTATTATTATTTTAAATTTTAACTAGTTTCTACCATTTAATGGCGAAATTACATCATTCCGCGGGCTTTTGGCCAAAACGGAAATGACGGGTGGATGAGAGTAATAATGTTATTATGAGTTTATTGATAAAAATTTCCGGACGAGCCTGCAAGTATTAAGTATGACAGCTTTTTGAATGAGGATGTATGTAAGTGGATGAATTTGTAACGTCTTGAGACTAGTGTGTATGGATTTGGGGACAACTCCTGTAGATGAAATAATTTATTATTATTATTATTACGTGCACAGTAAAGTGACTCCACCGTATCTGATGGTAAGTGGAGCGTGGTCCAATAGAGAGTCGACTGACGAGAAATGATTACACCTCGGCAGTCGACACAATTAATCCGGCCTGTTGGAACCAGATATACACAAGCTGATCCCAAAACGCGATACTTTTACGTTTGCCACTATGGCAGATTTTAACACCTTGTGTACGGTGGTCGCTGTCCGGGCGGATATAAAATATATCTAACAACCCATAAAATAAAGACATTTCGTAACTTTTTTGGTCTGTAACTCAAGTCCCAACATTTGTATTTAAACAGATCCTTTTGGACTGAACTATGTGCTCATCATTTGCGATATATAATGGACATTATGTCGATTAATTAAGGTGTATCTAGGTCAATTCTCATTTTAAAATAATATTGCACCAATTGTATGAATGTATTTTGTTCGTATCTGACGTTTTGTCAGAAAACGACGGCAATAAATTCTATAATTGCGAGAAGACTTTCAAAAACTCAATAAATTTACCGAAATTTTGTAAGAGTTTGTGCAGTTATTTAATCGGTGTCACGTTTTGCGCCGTAGGATCTTCGGGCGTCGGGTATGACTCAAAAACTCGTGATTCGATACCATCGACTGGTGAGGTGAAACGTGATGCCCGATCGTCATACCCTTTGGTATTTGATCTCACTTGGGAAATGGTTATGCGATGCTGTATTATCTGTTGATTGAAGTGATGGTTCACGACGTAGATAGTTGCTTATCGATTCCTTAATTATTTTCTAATTTGTCTAGTTTGGTTTTTATGTGGTTTTGCGTCTAATAAGTAATTGTTAGATGCCAAACCACATAACTGTCGTAAGGTTACATTAAAACAAAACAATTTGCTATCTCATTTTAGTGCTTTGAATGACGAGACGAGATTGCCGTTCGCTTGATGGAAATCGCTACCGATGCGACAGCTCATAAAAAGTAGAAACATATCCAACACCTTGAATTACAAAGTATTATTTGGTATTCCACTGCGCTCGCCATCCTTAGACATGAGATGTTAAGTCTTATTATGTCCAGTAGTTACACTGGCTAGTAGGTATCATACCGCAGGAGATAATATCTTTTACACTGAGAAAAGTCAATCAAAATGCCTGAAGCCAACAAAGTAAACGTTAAAATGAGATATTACTCAGATTAACATAAACCTACAAACCGTTTGCATCATACAAATGTCTCAACGATATTAGTCCAGATAAGAAAAGGGCGCACAAAGAAGTACAAAGCGAATGTTAGTGGAACGAGAAACGGTGCGGTATATCGAAGATTAAATTCTGCAACGTTGAGTTTACAAACTGGCACGGGCTCCTAACTGAATGCAGATACGAAATGAGTTCACGAGTTTGCCGTGAATAAATCGAACTGGCGAATAATAGCAGTTTGAATGGCAATAATGTTGGTAATACAGTTGAAATAAATGTTAATTTTGACTATAACTTCATTTATACTTTGTATATGAGTATTTACTTCGTAGAGGAATATTTATAAACGATTCGTCGTATAGGTACCATAATATATTATAAAAATTAGAAAAGTCATTAACAAAACTGGGACGCTACTTTGAAATGTAGAAATAGCAATCCACATACACACACATCTCGCTTGAATAAATTTAGCATAAATAAAAACGAGGTCATGTTCAGAGTTTTTCACTTTTCACATCAAAGTAAACTCCTAATGACATTCGGTATATTATGAATACTGCTTCATAGTTAATGCCAAGTCCCTCCTTCTCACTTAACTCCGCTCGTTAGCCGCAAATTGCATTTGAAAAGGATCCAAGCTTAACAAAATTCCCTGAAGTTTATACACTCAAAGGCTAATTTAATTCTCGGATTATTTCGAAATTGTTTATAATCCTATCATAGTGTTCTGTGTGAATCCAATTGTTGTCAGGTAATATTTTAATGGATAATTGGATTGTCGCAATCCGCTTAAAGCAATTACGTTATTACATTTAAATCTTGCTGAATTGTTAGATTGTTGTCTGGATTAAAATTCATTTGACGCACAATATTATTAGAGCTGTTTTATCACACGTTGTACCACTAGATGGCGCTGTACAGTTCCATACTGTATCCTACATCGCGCTATCAAGATTCTCCACGTAAGCATGACTACGCTAGCGAGATGTTGCGAAATCATACTTACCTGGCGTAGGGGACACCGTGATCAAGAAGGCGGTTCCCCCAGGGCGAGGCCTGTCCATTGCACTGCGGACGGGTTGACCCTTGCGATTACCCCTAATGTGGGTAACTCGGACGCGTAATTTTTGGTAGTGGGGACTGCGTACGCGCCGTCCCCCTTATTAAACTTTAAAAGTTATAAGAGAATTCCGTTATAAATGCCTTACCAACATGAAATTGAATATTATAAATTGTAAATATGAAGTGTAGACTGTAGACCCTTCGTTTTAGTTACTACGCAGTTTGAGCTCTTACGTAGTACATTACTTACTCTATGGCTTGAGCCTTGGCTATAACAAACTTTGTATTCTCAATTATTAAAATCACTAAAATCCAGAATATTATTATTCGTTAGAATTTAACTTGATAAATTCGTTCTATCAGGATATTATCAATTAAAATTTAACAGTGTTAATAAGTATTTCTCTTCCTTATCCTCATAATGCGAAAGTAAATTTTGTTTATACCTCGTTCTCAAAATATAATTCAAATTCTACATCCTCATTAAATAAAAGGAATTTGATGAGGAAATAGGAGTATAATCCAAACAACGCCTTCACTCACCGGCCTAAACGCACCCCGTCCCCCTTTATAATGGTCGGAGTGTAAAAGAATTTGGTTTTATAATGGTCGAAAAAGAAACATTCACAAATCTGCCACATTTTGGCACGCTGCATGCGTTTATGTATATTGTGCATCAAATAGTTTGTGAAAGCTCATGTCACGAGCACATGTGTACGTATACCTCTTATTAATTTAGGACAGCCTCTTATCGTGGAATACAATTCCAAATATTTTGATGATTATGAATCTGTGTGTCAATATCTATTAGCTCTTACATCATGTGTACTTAGCAAACGTCTTTTCAGTTGCGCTGAAAAAGCGTCTAAGCAAGTATCAAATTGAACAATCCTGAACTTCGATCATGAAATATTTTTTTTTAACTTTTTAAAAATAAACCCTAATAGAAAAATATCTTTTGTTTTCTCATGTTTAACCGCATTATCTTTTTCAGTCAGTGCTTCATGAACCCCAGAATTTAACACGAGTTTTACCTATACAAGAAGTCGTACTAATACACAGAAGAATAGTTTAAACTACAAAACACACTATTAATTGCAAAATATTGTTTACTGCTTAACTGAACTATTATAATTCACTTTTAATTCTTTATTTATTTACTAAATCTGACTTGTCAAGTATTGTCGATCGTATGGAGGCAAATATGCGCTATCTCTGCGAACTTATCCACAGTTGTGGAACCAGTCTTAATATAGCTACTTCTATTTTCGTGGTTTTTCATAAATGTCTGCTCTATTTATTTAATTTTACCTATAATATAAAAATGTTTTGTTTAATTTGTCCCAATTTATATTTTTTTTAAGATTCTAACTATTTGTATTGTTTCTTGTAACTTTTATTCGTGAATAATTCATGATACTAATTTGTCCCGTATTCTGTTTTAGTATATATATGATTATTTGTACTTTCTACGAGTAAATTTAAGATAACTAAAACATATAATTCCATTTCTACTTCGATTAAATTTGGGTCTCTATCGGAAACACGCAAAATTAGTCGGTAAATCTATCGAAATAGGGTTTAATTTTATTTCTCTAGGGAGTGAATATTGAGAATAAGCATACAATACGAAATTTCCCTTCATGCCGCTAGATGACGCTGTACAATTCCATACTGTAACCTACATCGCGATGTCAAGATTCTCCGCAGAAACATGACTACGCTAGCGAAACGTGGTGAAATCATACTTACCTGGCGTAGGGGACACCGTGATCAAGAAGGCGGTTCCCCCAGGGCGAGGCCTGTCCATTGCACTGCGGACGGGTTGACCCTTGCGATTACCCCTAATGTGGGTAACTCGGACGCGTAATTTTTGGTAGTGGGGACTGCGTACGCGCCGTCCCCCTTATTAACTTTGAAAAGAAAAATCGGTTTACTGTCGGAATAATCAGTGCAGGATTACATTTATGTTGGATGGTGTTATCTCGGTACACCCTACCTATATAAATTATATAGTAGTATTTGCGCCGGCCAACAAATTGGCGGCCTTTATTATACAATATACCACTAAGCATTGCATAAATAAATTTGTATAAGCTGTTAAAAATAAATAAATCTACAATTTCTTTAATATACATATTAGAGTCTTATTATGCATAATAATAACGATTTTATGATGAAATAATGACAGAAAATTTATTTACGGAGGAACTTTTAGCCAAAGATTGTTATGAATTCACCGACATTAAATTAGTTTCTGACGATGGCAAGTTTTCTTTATTTGAATATTGCAACCCTGGGTACCGGCAGAGCGGAATAGAGTTAAATATTTACAACTGTGTTGCGAAAATAGATGGCGAATATATAGCTTTATGAGTTTTTGTTATTAATATTAAAGATGGAAGATACGGCAATTAAAATTTGTACACGTGACGGCAAGGCAATGCACTTATCCACGCAAAATTATTTTAAACCTTATTTTAATAACGCTAGCATATGCATCTCGTTTAACGATAGCAACTATATGTGAGCCAATCCTAACAAAGAAATATGAACTTTAATTTTGTACCTTTAAAGTTTTCAGATAGTTTTAATAGAGAAAACCCCTCTGACGTCATAGGTGTTTTAACTAAGGTTTACGCTATACCATTATATTTTTCATAATAAGTTGCGTATATACCACCTACGCATTTTAAAATACGCAGAAGTATAATTACTTGGGGCCTAGGGTTGAATATTATGAACTCGTTAATGTTTAATCTACCCTGTTATCGTTCATGGAAAAAGTAATTTAATTATAATCTTAATAGGTATGTTTTTTGTAATTATATTAATTATCTTTATGTTTATTTAATGAAAGAGTATTCGAAAATTTAATTTCTATTAGAAGCTTTTGTCGGCCTCGTGTTTAGCGAAGCACCTGTAATCTTTGTAATGTAAATATTGATGTGTTGAGTTCTCCGTGGCTGTTGCCATTTAATGTTTTATTTGCGATTTTTAATATTCAGAACACTTTGTTTATATTTTTAGAAAAAAAAAGTATAGCTTTCATTCCGTTGTAAATGTATTGGTGCTTTAACAGTGCCAGTGCAAACTTCTTTGCAGATAAGAGAAATACGTTTTTGTTTGTGTCAGTAACAAGTATTACATTTTTTGAAGATAAGTCTCGATGTTTTTCTAAATATAAGATTTGTAAATTTAATTCCAAAAACTTCAAAAATCCTTAAATACTAAAGCGACTATATAAGTCACTTTAGTATTTTTCAATAATTGAACTTTATTGCGTAGTTTTTTCTTCCAAACAAGTTATATTTTTCTGATCAAAGCTTTTTTTGTCTTGTTACAGGTACAGTGATTATACTTCATAATTATTTTGTGAATGTAATAAATTAATTTCGAGGTAAGTGTAAAAGACCATACTGGTTGTGAAAATAAATCACACACCTTGATCCCAAAGATAAAGCCAAGATAAATTTGTTTAGGTTAATAGCTAATAAAAAAATCAGTAATGCTTCTTCGTTTCTTAAGTCCGTATTATTTTACGACATTTTTCAACAAATAACATTTTTTTTACAATTTTTTAATTTAGTTAAACAACTATGACGTCCAATTTACTCCAGTATACAAAAGGAAAATTAGTTGTCTGGGTACGATGTTCCCCGGTTAGTCACACAAGAGATTCATATATGCACTGACGCAATCGGTTTCGACGCGGTCCAATTCGTTCTTTATTGGTCACATCAATATGCGTTAGGGCATGGCTGGAATTGTGCACGAAAATAAAAAGAGCTCTAGTTCAATTATAACACGGTTCAATGCGCTTTGGAAGCGAAATAAACGTAACTTTATCGTTGTAAGATGAATTTGCAATAAAATGTATGACCAGAATTATTTTGATTAAACAAAAATTGAGAATTTTTCTCGGTTTCTTGAGGTCGTTGATTCTTCTTATGTATTGTTAAGTGAGAAATGTCTGCTTTAATATATAAAATATATTTTTGATATTGTATTGCCTCGATGGTGTAGTAGAATTACGGTACGGCTCTGTGTCGAGGTCTTGTTTTCGATACCCGAGTCATGCAAGGTTGAGATGAGATGTTGAGTTTTTCTAATCAATCGGGAATTTCTGCCCGAAATGGATATAGGCTCGACGCTATCACGTTATGCGATGGAGTACGCACGGCGGAAAGTGGATGCGCCTCTGCTATCCCTTTGGAGATAAAAGGCGTGAGTATGTGTATTTATATTTTTATTCTGTAATTTGTTTGAAAATTCACAAGGCAAATTTTAATAGGCTATATTTTCTTCCGAAACTGACCGCACGAATATCTTCTTCCAAAATGCACAGGCAAGCGACTTACTGACATTTCTTGATCCAATTTCATAAAACTCTTTAAACTCTGACGCAAAAATCCGTGTACATTTGTGCAGCAAAATGAGACTAAATTAAAAATCGTTCTCTGTTATCCATCACAGAGAAAGGACAGGCCGCGTTTGTTTTGTCCGGTTTCTTTGGCCTTTTTGCATTGTCTATTCAGTGGCTAATGAGGTTCTTTTGTTCTATTTTTCACTACGGCAACCAGTTTCTTTTGTGTCCGTCACACAAACTGCACTTGAAGTCTCTGTTAATTATTACTAAGTCGAGTTTGATAAATCAAATTGGATTATTACTCGCTCCCTATCACATCATGGGACGGAACACTGTGTGGGTGCCCTGGTTGCGCCTCTGCATACCCTTTCGGCGATAAATGCGTGATGTATATGTGTTTTTATTATGAGATAAGTAAGTGTCTGGTAGCTATTGAAAAACAACAAATTTGCGTGATAAGATGTAGTTACTGGTCGGATTCATCGTAAATGTCACTACAAAAAATAATAAGTATTAGTAATTACACTAATCATCATAATAAGACATTTATATAAAAGAAAATAATTCCCTGTGTAGGTAGTTAGGTAAGTTATAAGTCCCTTGGCTAGTGAGCTATCCTTTAACGTGGTTTGTTTTCTTTTCTTTCTATATTAAACTAGCTGACCCGACAGACGTTGTCCCGTCTTAACTATGAATTTGCAGCGCGCATTCTGTCAATCGCTGAAATTAACTGGGTACGATGTTCCCCGGTTAGTCACACAAGAGATTCATATATGGACTGACGCAATCGTTTCGACGCGGTCCGCTTCGTTCTTTATTGGTCACATCAATATGCGTTAGGGCATAACTTTTCTTAAATTTTCTAACGTTCCCCTCAACTTCCTTAATTTTTTCTTCCATAAGATCCTTCTCCTGATAATAACAAACTCAACAAAAATTAGTGAAATCGGTCCAGCCGTTCACGCGTGATGGTGTGACCAAGGGAAATAGGGATTCATTTTTATATATAAGTATTCAGCTTACTAGTTAGTGATGTTGCATATCTTTAAGTGACGTATACAGTGACGTGAGTTCAGTTCCCGGATGGGGCGTGGTCATGTATAACATAAACTATTAGTCACAGAAATACCTCGACTAAGAATCTCAACCTACGTTGAAATTAAGTCCTACTTTACACCGAGCAATGCTACGCTACGCGTGTCGCATCTGTTAAAGAGAACACTAAAACATAACCTTACAGTGCTGAAGAGTCCATTAACCCGATTCCAGCCGACTTCCCTTTCGTAATAATAATAATAATAACAGCCCAGTACGAGTATTATATACTTGTCCACTGCTGAGCACGGGCCTCCTCTACTACTGAGAGGGATTAGGCCTTAGTCCACCACGCTGGCCTAGTGCGGATTGGTAGACTTCACACACCCTCGAAATTCCTATAAAGAACTTCTCAGGTATGCAGGTTTTCCTCACGATGTTTTCCTTCACCGTTAAAGCGAACGATAAATTCACAAAGAATACACACATGATTTTTTTGAAAAGTCAGAGGTGTGTGCCCTTGGGATTTGAACCTGCGGACATTCGTCTCGGCAGTCCGTTCCACACCCAACTAGGCTATCGCCGCTTTTTCCCTTCCCTTTCGTAATTTATGTAAAATCTAATTATCATTAAACCTATATACAGACCTCATTTTTGCATATTAATACCTAATTTATTTTGTCACTTCGTGTATCGTGTGCCCTTTTGAAAATTTCACCCTTCGTCACTTTTACTTTAATTATGTATCTTCCTTCATCCCTTTTTAAACACTAAAATACCTACCGTTATTATCTCTAACTACATCATTAATATCATATCAGTAACATAAGTTTTACTTTGTTTTATCGATTTACTATTGGTTAAATGGATGCAGTCATTTCTAGGTGATTTAACTTCCGGTCATTAACTTTGATAGTAATTAATGTTTTTTTTATAACTATAGGCTAAAACCAAGGTCGTCTGATGGACAGTCATAAGCACTGTCAAAAAGATCCTCAATTTAACGCTATGGATGATACTTCAGGGCCGCAGCCCAGGCGGCTTTCTATAATCGTTATAATAAAAATAATATTAGCCCTAAATACTGTCCTACTGGTGGGCACGGGCCTCTTCTACTCCTAAGAGGGATTAGACCTTAGTCCACCACGCTGGCCTAGTGCGGCTTGATAGACTCCGCACACCCTCAAAATTACTATAGAGGACTTTTCAGGTATGCAAATTTCCTCACAATGTTTTCCTTCATCGTTAAAGCTAACGATAATTCACAGAAAATACACATATAATTCTAGAAAAGTCAGAGGTGTGTGCCCTTGGGATTTAAACCTGCGGACATTCGTCTCGGCAGTCCGTTTCACAACCAACTAAGCTATCGTTGCTTTTTAATGCTAATAGAAAACAAAAACAAATGAAAATGACATATTCGATCGATAAGTCTATCGCTAGAATACGTCATTCATAAATCTTTTTGTTTTCTATTAGCATTGTTAATTATAAAGGCGTCTTAGCTACGACCCCTTATTTTTTATATTGATGTTCGTAGCATCGCATATATCACTGTGATGTGAACCTTATTTATGAAACTATAATGTAAAAATTCACGTGTCCCGTCATTTTTTGTGACACATTGTCGAGTTAAAATATTGCTTCAGGAATCAGGTGTGATTATAGTAATTAGTTGGTTCGCCTTCACTTTGTCACGCGATATTATAGACAATGGGTTAAACTACCGTGTAATTTGTGTGAGAATTGTAAAAAATATTCAAATTCATACCTGAAGTATTATGAGTATAAATGTTTTTATACAACAAAATAAAATGACGAGATGGATAGATTTCTTACCTGGGAATCGCGTTCTACCCATACTGCAGCAACATCATCTAGATTCTAGGACTTCCAAATACGTTATATAATGTGCTTCACTTTTTCAATTTTTCTTCTATCAAATCAATTATGTCGATCTTGGTTTGTCTAAAAGGGACGTCAGTGCTTCTTATGTATTTTCAAGAAATCTCTGCGGTAATATATTATACATATCTTTGACATATATATTATACTACCTCGATGGCGTTGTTGTATAAGGCTACGACTCTGCCAAGGTCTCGGGTTCGATCCCCGGATCGAGTGAAGTGGTTTTTGTAAAATGTCCAAAGTTATATAAGTAATTTTAATAGTTGTTTAGAAATAATAACAATTATTCTTATGCTTTGTTTTGACGTATCATAAGTGCAAATTTGTTCGCCTACGTGATAAATAAAGTATTTTATTTATTTTTTAAACAGTATTAGCTCAGAGTTTGCTTAGTATTTGATCGCTAGCCAGTTATGTGAATTAATCTCGATTTAAAAAGGTAATGCGTGTCCCCTCACCATATGCATACGAAAGCGTTCACTACAAAGTAGACCACGCTGATATAATTATTATGTTAAATCAATAAAAACAAGCTTCAAAGCAACCTGTTTTATTTAGTTCACAAATCGGATGTTAGGTAATACGAAACCTGATCGACACGCGCACGCGGTACAGTGATATTTCAGTAAACATTGCATAAAAACAGGAAATTAACTGTGTTATCAACGATATACGAAACATAATTGCGTAAACATGGGACAACTTTCAGCATTTTTTTTATACAACACTGCAAATTGACCCCACTGTACCTGATGGTAAGTGAAGTGGGGTCCAATAGAGTGTCGACTGACGAGAGATGATTACCCCTCGGCAGTCGACATAATTATGCAGGCCTGGAACCGTATACAACACACACCGTACACTTACGTGGGCAACTATGGCGGGTTTTAACACCTTGTGTACGGTGGTCGGTATCCGGGCGAATGTAAAATATATCCTACCACCAGCACAATTAATATAGCCGTGACATGGTTTAATACAATTAAATTGGGATTGTTAAATCTTGCTCAGGACTCCCTGTGTGAGAGACCTTTCTTGGAAGAGAAATTTTGGTGTTTACCGGGATGTAAACAACAGCCCGGTGCGGGCTGAAATTGATTATGTATAATTTAATAATGCTACAAAGTTTTCGAAACGTTGGGAGAACATTATAATATTGAATCCGCCATAAAATCCAAAAAAGACTTTAGTTGCGGAATCTCTATATTTCACATACGTTTCTATGTCAAATTGAACGCGGAATCTAGTTTAACCAAACATTGCTACTTGATGTTGCGGGTTTTTGTAAACATTTGGCACCATATCGATAAGTCGGTTATGCATTACATGTTGACACGTCTGGTGTTCCACTTGGCGGCTCGTTAGCGAGTGTATTATGCAAATTAACACTAGTTAACATACGCCGGATGTTAGAACATGTTAGCGCATGCATCGAAGTGGGTGACGTTGCCGGTTGCTTCAATAGCAGTTGTTTGGACAAAATTGACATGAATGAATTGTTAAACTTTGTTAATTATGAATAGACTTCTATGTTACTGTGTTTTCTCGTTTGTTTGTTCCCTTTCTGCTTTAATTGTACCGTATGTGATTATTTCCGAGTTTCAATTGGATGTCGAATATGTTATTCATTTTCTTATCTAGGCATGTTGTGATCATCCTATACCTAACTTAGATCATTGTTAACGTCGTTGGTAGTCCCTAAGTAATAGTCACCTATATAATATAATAAGCTTAAATAACAAAATGTAAATTTAAAATAACTGGGCAACGCGATAAATTTATCACAAATTTATTTCCTTTCAACTTTCTGACCGTATTGCTAACATAAATCAAAACGTATAAAAGAAATATAAATCCGAATTCAACGAAATACCGAGAAATATGTAAATAATAGACTAGATTTAGAAAAAACCTAACCTGAAACGCGGTTCCGCTCGTAAAGTAAATTTAACGCGAACATAAATATTTATGCGAACTCTTCAAACATATGATACATTGCTTAAATATAAATTATTCGCGCTGTATTTTTGTTCGTGTAACTGTATTGAAGGAATTGGCCGGTTGCCAGTTGTCACTGGGTTCTTAGAAAGCTAAAACCAATGCGGCATGATTGTTAACATGAATATTTTGTATATTCTGAAAACTGAATAACTGGGATGAGGCGGCAGTGGAAATTGTCATGCTATTCGTCTGATCATTCCAATAATATATTTGGGTGAAGCTTGTTCAGAACCAAAACATAAGGATAAAGTTAAATATAGAGGCGTCACAAAATTAACTTTAAAATCACATGACTAAATTACCCATTTAAATTAAACATATAAGTTAATCATTATTTACTTACATGTTTGTTTACATTTCTAACAGTGGCTGGTGGAATACAATATTTTACTTTCATTTTATTAGTATCAAGCAAACAAATAAAACAATAATTAACATATAATTAATTTCTTCTCAAATTGTTACTAATAATATTCTTAAGCTATATATTAACCCGTATATGGATCTCTGTCGTCCGATATACAATGATTTATTATTAAAATTATATACACAATAGTATACAATTGAATTGTTGAATGACCAATGTAAACCCACCTGCTAAAACTAGTGGAACACGGCACGGAAGCGCGTTGCATACGTAGTGGTTACAAGCTGTGCTCTAATTGTTTAGTGCGTTCTTTCACTTTTTATCGTCGTTTTAATTTGGTTCCTGCGTGCGGCCCGCGGGTCGACGCGCTTCACTCACAGCTTGCATCTCATTTCGGTGAAAGTGACACATTACTTTTTTTTTTGGGAACTGCCGTGGTTATCACCGGGGGTACCCTGCTAACGGTGTACAAGCGATCCCCGGCTTAGCAACCACGGCAGCCCCATGATGAGTTGGTGGGCTCTACCGCTATCACTGCAGGCTCGGTAGCCTGCAGCTAGACGGTCTTAGGGCCCGGGAGGAAGAAGGGAGGGGATAGAGGGAAGGAAGAGAAGAGGAAGGAATAAGAGTTCTTAGGACGGTTGGAAGGAAAGGAAGAGAAATGTTCACGAACCCTTAGACAGACCTCAATGTGAATTTGGCAACCAAGAGGCATACGCACGAACTGTGCGCCTAGGGTACATACATGGGCGTGCATTTGGTGTGGAGACCAGCGCACAAGAATTGCTTCGGGGGGGGGGGGGGGATTACTTGGTTGTTGATTGGATAAATTAGGTCTTTACAAGGCATTTTTTTAAACATCGCCCTACGTTTGTTAGCCTGGCAAGGGTTGGCTTAGACAGACCCTCTTTAAAAATCCCCTCTCCTTGAAAATTAAGCGACCATGCTGAGGACAATCCTCTAACGGGTTACGAACCTCGTCTCAGGACGGTCACTCCGGGAGGATGAGATATCAACAACTATGAATAACAAAGCTATAGGTCTCTCATATGTGAGGGTTCATTCATCTGAATAGGAACCAATGCAATATCCTATTGTTATCTTTTAGATTTTAATTCAATATGTTGTTAGTAGGAAATGCTGTGTTCACCTATTCGTAGCACACATATCAGATGCTGTACCTTATTGCTTTTTTTAATAATGTTGGATGTAATATGTAGTGCTATTGGTGTACTTTATTACAAAGAAATAAATAAAATGTCTGTTTCTACCGACAAACTCCTATAATGACGCGTATGCTATACGTAATGACTACTGCGCGAATACAGAAGCTAAGCGTTTGCTAAACGCTTGAGCGAACAAATGCAAATATGCCTTTGTGTGATCCAATCTCTAGATATCGATTTCTTGATACGCGGTCAAGGCACGTGTGTGGTTAATCGATTCCACCCGCACAATCGATGTTATATTTAAGTACAGATGTTTCTAATCGATTAAATTGATTACTATAGCATTTCGCAGTGGTTTATTCGGTGAATGTTTTTTTAATGATATCAGTATTCTGTTCAGAGTTTACCATATAATTGCATGAATTTAAAAAAAAACATTGTGTCTTGGATTTCCATGCCTCATACTTGTTAAACTTGAGAATGTTGACTTCATGTTTGGAAATTTTTTCTCGTGATTTTGGAGTCTTCGTCATTATCAGCCGCAGAATGTCCACTGCTGAACATGGGCCTTCCGCAAAGATTTTCAGATAAACCTATTGAAAGCGGCCCGCACCCAACGACCTTTATTAAATATTGTATTTATATTCTAAATAATTAAAACGTGGTTGGGATATGATGCCATTATTAAAAATCACCAAAATGCATTTAGAATGTAGCGACTAGCAATATGATGTAGTACACGTAAAATCGGGGTAGATACCTCCGTCCGTTTTACGTCATCGTCACTTATATTCAAAATAAAACTAGCTATAGGCTAAAAAGACTAATTTATCTATGTATCATAAGGCACTCCAATTTGTTTGTTACCATTACAATCATCAGCTATAACCTACATATACATTGCGTAAAACATAATTACCCAACAGACAACCCGGTGGTGAGGCCGGTGGTGAGCGGTGGTCGGATGGAACGGGGGCGCCCGTCCACCAAATGTCACCGCATGACAACGCACTCCAACCGGGTCAAGGTTGGGATATGTATACTCCGCGCTCCGGTCACTTGAGAGTTGCGGTGGGATGTCATGTTGGATTTATAACGAAAAAGCGTGCGGTTTTTCTGCCCTGGTTTTGATGTAAAATATTCTGTTTTTAAATTTTGGTGATGTGGCTGTTTAGTTAGAAATTTTAATCCATTTTTTGAAAAGGGAATTCGATAGTTGCCAGGCTTTTTTAATAGAGGAATTAACTAATGGGCGAGAATTGAGTTTGGATCTGATAAAAAAAAAATTATGATGAGGTTTCAGAAAGGTCTTTCTTTATTTTTCTGCCACTAATCACATTGTTCGCTGATAACATAGTATTTCGGTGATGTGGATATCAGGAACTACGCGAAACTTGTAATAACACTGCCTACACCATCTCGCCTTATGAGTTAGCGATACTTCATCTCGTGATGAAACGCGTTGGTATTTCATTGCCTCCCTGGATCAATAGAGCGCGTTTTACGAACACTGCTTTATTATGCTTTCATTTATATTGTACGTAAATGTGTTGACGTTATGCGTTGCGAATTTATCGCTTTCTTTTGTAAGTAAAGTCATGAACAGACCCGTGTTATCGACGTGGGAGAGAAAAGCACAATAATAAATATGAAGGGAAAATATAAAACGTACCCTAACGGCCTACTAGCAATTATTCAATTAGTTATGTTGTATTCGGGGATAATACTAATTCAGAAACATATTTTTTGAAAAGAAGGCTTTATTATTATCATCGTATGGCATAATATGGTTTTTGACTAATTGTTCAAATTCGATGTTTCGACTGTAAAGTATCGGTCATCGGTGTCACCTGGTAGACCTTGGAAGCACCTGGTGAGACATGAATTCTTTGTTTACATTTTTTGTTAACGTAATATGGTACAATGCAACTGCTATTTACCGATTATTAAAGTGCAATGTTGTGTAATTGAGCCCAAAAAAATATGCCCCAAATGTGGCTAGCGTAGTATTTGTTCCCATTCCGTCCTATAATAGGAAAGGGATTCAGCCTATCATCCGTTCACAGTACGTTCCCAAGGGTGTTCCCAACGTTCTAGATCAGTAGTTCACTGACCCCGCACATCCTTCCTTTGTCCCTGAAGGCTGGGAAAGTATCTAGACTTCTTCACATACATCCTTATTGTGTTTATTTAAGAAAAATCAAGCTTATTTACTTTCTTATATAATATAGTTTATAGCGATTTAATTTTGTTTAATGACGTGTGACGTTAAGCTGCTACTAACAAATGGTTAATATTATGTAGAATGGTATAGTTATTATATTCAAATGTATCTTACCTTTTAACTAACTAGAATATATAGTTAAATAAAGATGCATAAGTTTCAAGTAACTAATGAACGTAGAAAAAGAAATCGCATTAGCAAATTAAGTCTGCGAGCTAGCAAAATTAAAAGCGCCAATTTCGCAAGCAGGTGCAAATGGGTTGAATAGGGATTTTTAACTTTATTTAAGGAGCTTCACAGTATTTTTACAATGTCCTCTTTATGCGTCTGCATACTCTTGGTGTTTACTCACTTCTCATTCAAGAGTTTCGTAGTATTTTTACGACAATATGGTCTCTATATGTCCGCTTTTATTGTTGTTTACACACTTCTTATGTTTTTAAAATACTTTTTTGATAACACCCTAGCCCTTTTTGACGCAGGAGCCGACAAACTGTTTAGATTGTCTACAAACCTAAAGATGAGAATGATGAAGATGAGATGATGTAAATAAGGATGAATTCACAAATTTATAACCAAATTCCTCAAGTCATACTGTGCGGTTTGGTGTAAAGGAAGCATTATTTCAAGGATATTTTCGAATTATCCGAGGCCTTACGCTCGATGAAAGGACGGGAAAAGACAATAATAAAAGGTAATTTATTTATCCTTAATATAATTTAAAAATATTTTTACAACACCAGTATTTTTACATTCCATCACACGTTTTACTAAATTGTATTCAGTTATTACAATCTTTTAAAGGATAATTAATATGTAATCGTAATTTAATTAATCGTAAAGTAAAGTAAATTACGTTACTCGTAAAGTAAATTTGAAACAGGTTTATATTAATTACTTTTTCAATTTATTTCGTATGTAGAGACTGTTTTTCCTTTTGATCTTCTGTCTGGACAATCGGCTGAAAGGTCTTGGGTAAGTGCTACAATGGCCTGGGTAGATCAGGCTGCGGGCAATACTTTCTTACAAGACTTGCTCTTCGTATCCGCCATAGAACTTTGATATCAGACTGAGGTCTTATGGTAAAATCCAAGTCAAATTCATCCCGCGATATGCTTAAAAGCGGTGTGTTGCGTCGACTAATTCTTTTTATTTATTATTATTTAATAAAAGGCGTAGCACAGAACACAGTCATTATAAACAATACTTAAGCACTAAATTACATTAAGACTAGATTGTCTTCCTGAAACCTATGCCCTAATTGAAATTACAGAAACGACTCTACAAAAAACAATTAACAATATATACAATTTAAACTCTAACTTTAAATCGTAAGTTACGATTAAGACAGTAGAGGCTGCTATCCCGTGACACCACGGTCTATTCCTTCACTGAGCATCAGTATGTTGATGAAATAGTAAATCGGCATGAACTCTGTTGCAATGTCTCGATAACAGATTTTTGTATTCATATATGCGCGCTGATCCGCTCGCGCTACGTGTCCCATTTCCTAGCACGCGTGATTTGGGACTTTGTGGTGGCACGCGTTTTGAATTGTGCCTTTCGTTTATGATGAAATTGTCCAGTTGTTAGAACCATAGATTCTCTAACAAACGTTTTTTTTCCATACTCTTAATGTTTAGTTGTAAAGAATACACACACATACCAGCGCGTGCGCGGACACACAATCACACATATGCACGCATACCTTTTATTCCCGAAGGAATACGCAGAGGCACAACTCGTGCACCTACTTTCCGCTGTGTGTTCCGCCCCATGATGTGATAGAGGGCGAGCTCATCACCAAATCGGGGACAAATTCCAGACTCCAAGCTGATACTGCATAAAAATCTCAATATCACTTTCCGACCCGGGAATCGAATCCGAGACCTGAACAGTCACCGTACTGTAATACAACTACGCCACCGAGGCAAAAAAAATAAGGTTTTTAGTTATCTTCTTTGCGATTGGGACGTTTGCTTGAGACGTCCTTTAAACGCGCTAAATACGTGAGCACTATGCGTGTCCTACGTTTATACTTATAGCGTTATGAAATTTTGGAAAAAGTCTCACGGAAAAATAATATTTACAAATAGTTTATATTACAAAGAACAGCCATACTGTTCAGAAGTGGTTGATGGTATAACATAGTATTGAAGATGGCTCAATGCTAAAACCATATATAACCTCTAATCTAACTAACTTAACCAATTTACTAACTAAGTTCACGTATTGAGTACACTTCGGTTCAAATCATTCGTATCAAACAAACAAAAACACTCGCCAACTTGCTTTATTAGTGGATCGTGCGTGATTACGGATTTCGTACGTATGGCATTCAATGTGAAACGTTTACGTGCCATTCTGATCTTTATTGCAATGATAATAAAGGCAAAAGCCCCATAAAAGTTGTTAAATTGTTAACTCCAATCGTAAATGGGCAATGGACTTTGAAGAAAGCAACAGAAATGTCAATTGTATGACATCAACTTAAGACTTTAAGGGACTTTCTAAAGTAATTCAAATTCTATTGGTTTCGGATTACAGTAAGGACATGGCTAAAGAAAGATAAATAATTTTTGTTTTTAAGTTTAATCTGTAGCGATACAAATAAAATTAAAAAAAAAACTTATAAAAACAAAAATTGAACCATTTTTATTAACTCCAAAATGAAGTCCTTCCATACAAAATACCAATCTCCACTGTTTTATAACCTTATCATTCTCTTTTATTGCTACTAAATTGTTTCGGGAATAAAAGTCGGTTCCAGAGATAAGAACTATCATCAATCGGTGATAATGTAGCTGTCTATTGAATTGAGAATCGAACGCGTTATTCTAGGTGTGATGTGGAAGTTTGAGAATCCAGTTTCGCAATTAGGTTAAAATAGAAGCACCCACTTCGCAAGGCCCTTTTCGTAATTGCCTCTTCAGGTAGGAGTATTGGAACAATTTAGTGTTAATCTCATTACTGCCGATATTGGCAGAAGCGACCAGACTTTTCCCTTGTCTACGTACTAATTAATGATAAGGGTCTTTGGAATTAATCACGAAGTGTGGTCTATCATCTCTGCATACCTTGGAAATATAAAGGAACTGCGTACCAAGAACCGTAAGAAATCATTATGCAAACCTGCGTACCCTTAATATACACTGTCAAAGAAAGTGACATGGGTAAATACTTTATCCTACATAAGTAATAGCAAAATTTGAAAGGCCCTTATCGAATCTGCGACCATTCAACAGCTTAACAACTAAACTATTGCTATTCTTACCAAATACATGCAAAGACCGAGGCAAAATGTCAAAGGTTCTCAGCCCACGCGGGCCTCAGTTAGCAATTAGCGAGGCATCTATCATCTTTTACAGACAAATTTATAATTGGGTATCCGCCTTAGCATGATGGATTGGGACCTAACGAATTGAATATAATTCTGACATAAACAACACAGCGGAGCTGATAGATGCAGGCTCGGGACATTTGGCGATTTCTTGGGAAGCCTTACATTTGCAGTGGATGGTGAGAAGCTGATTATTAAAGTGATTAATTGAAATAACATAATCCTAACTACAAAATATCTGCCACACACATACTAATGCTTCGTATCTCTGAAGGTGTAGACAGAAGCGCAACAAATGCACCCACATTTCACCAAGCGTGTAAAAAGACTACAGGAACTTTTAATATATAGTCATAATTTTTCTTGAACTTCGCATTAAGTGTAGTGATTTCACTACAGCACTATAAAAAAATGGTATTGTAAAGATTTTTACCTGTATATATCTGATGATCAAGGTAATTTTTGACAATTTCCATCGTCGAGATCACCTGTGTATTGTAAAGCCAAACTTGTTAAGTGTTCTCTGATAGGGCAAAATTATTGTTTTTTTTACTAGTGACCTCACTGCACCTGATAGTAAATGGAGTGGCATCCAATAAAATGTCGACTTACGAAAGATAATTCCCTGGCAGTCGATACAATTATACAGGCCTGTTGGAACCGGATATACACAGGCTGGTCCCAGAACGCGACACACTTACGTGGGCCACTATGACGGGTTTTAACCAATTGTGTACGGTGGTCGCTATCCAGGCGAATATAAAATATATCCTACCACCAGCAAATATTGTTGTAACTAAAGATTTGTTACAGCCCATTGAGCTGCAAATCTGCGACGGTGTCATTGCGTTGTTGGTACAGTGTTAATATACAAGTGTTAATGTGATACTGTCTTGTGTGGAACTAACGTAACTAATTCGTACATATGCGGTAAGATGCAATATTGTAGTATTAGTTCCTTTTTTATTTTATTCGTTCATAAATCTGAAAAAAAAAGATATTCTTAAGTCATTATGTTAACAGTGTTCCATTGTTTAATATAATATAATAATAATATCAGCCCTGTATTATATACTTGCCCACTGCTGAGCACGGGCTTCCTGTACTACTGAGAGGGATTAGGCCTTAGTCCACCACGCTGGCCTAGTGCGGATTGGTAGACTTCACACACCTTCGAAATTCCTATAGAGAACTTCTCAGGTGTGCAGGTTTCCTCACGATGTTTTCCTTCACCCTTAAAGCAAACGATAAATTCACAAAGAATACACACATGATTTTTTAGAAAAGTCAGAGGTGTGTGCCCTTGGGATTTGAACCTGCGGACATTCGTCTTGGCAATCCGTTCCACACCCAACTAGGCTATCGCCGCTTAAATACATGGTTCAAATACTTCGTAATTCAGAAACTGAGTCTTTGATTTAAATTTCACTATTTATAATTTTATGCTCTGAATACGCAACAATTAAATGGGGTCAACGATACAAATGTTTAAGAGAATTATGTTAATGTAATTTGCGAAACTTTAGTTCTTGGGTTCGATGTAGGTCGAACAATAAAAATTAATTGTGAGATTTACTGTACTATTAGAAATATGAAACCTTTTATAGATTATATACGCAGAGCTACGTCTACTTCTCCAATCAATATTGGGTATGTTATAGCATTCACAACCATAACATCAACAATAACTCGACTCAACAAACATTCCTAAACAATAGGTTTGAAAACACAGCACAACCGTTCCTAATAGGCTACCAAATAATATAACATTGACTACCAGGCCACCAAACGATGTAAAAGGCGATGAGGAAGACGGTATCGGTGTCCGAAACCAGGCTTTCGCCCGCTCGGATTAGCATGCTGTATCAGATCCGCTGGTGCGCGACGGAATTGTTAATTAATTGAAGGCGTGGTATCGGTTTATGTAATGTACAGCATTTGGCAGTAAATGGTACACGTTGAGATGTAGGAAAAGAATCGGCATGACAGCAACACGACTACACTATGAATCCGAAGTATTAAAAAATTGAACTAAGTCTCAATTATACTACAGCATTAGAAGTAATTCGCTCCACTGGCCTGCTAGTCGGATTGTTTATAACTTCGAAACTACTCCAAGTTCCATGAAGTTCATGAATTTTATAGTACTTAATGACTTGTAATTGACGCCTTCCAGCATTGAGAAATCAATAAATGATGACGGTCTAGCACAAGTTTTGAGTTAATTCTGTCTAAAGCTAAGACGGAGTCCTAAGACAAACTTTAGGATAAATCCAAGTGATTAGTTCAGAGGTTGTTATTTGACGCGGTTCTTGTTCAAATCGTTTTACATTTAGTATTAGTATACAAGGTCATTTCGACATTGTTTTGATAAATTAAACCACATACTCGCTTTTGCCTATGCTAACTTTGTGCCAAAAATCATACTTGAATAACATATTTTCGGCATAAACCCGCTATTAGTTTTCTAATTTATTAATTTTACAGCTTAAACTGAAAGTATGATTTTGCCGCTCTAACTAATTCTCTAGGTGTAGTAGTAGTCGTCCTAGGACATGAAAAATTAAAATTAGTGTTTATTGATATTTATTGGTATATGTATTTTTAACTGAAAGTATGATGTTGCCAATCCAACAAATTCTCTTCGTGTAGTTAGCCTTAGGGCATGAAAAATTGAAATTAATTTTTATAGATATTTATTTTGTTCGAAACTTATTTTTTTAATGTTATCTACGGTTAGAATAACTTGTAAAATGTTGTTTTCAAGAAGACAGGTATATGGTTTAATTTATTAACGTAATGTCAAATAGACTCTCTATACCTACTATAGCAAGAATGTCTCACAGCATGAATATAATAGTATACATTCATTTATGTCCTAATGAATCTTAAATGTGGCTTAAATAGGCTTTATAAATCTTACCATAAGTAGCTTACGTTATGATGGACACAGAATGAGTAATCCAAAAAGGTATAGCACTTTTAGATTCGGTTTTTATGTTTTATTTCAACAATAACGGCCTATTTAAATTGTATTGTACTTTTTATTGCAATTTTATAAATTTCGCTTTAATAATGAATCTTGCGCCGAAATCGTTCAGCCGTGTTTTACGCAATGCACGAGCAAATTTACTAATTGCTGTTTTATTTAGTTAAACGTTGTCGATTTTCGATCAAAACAAATTTCCACACCGGGTAATTGTGAATTCCACGTTATAATTTTATCTTTAATGACAAGAGGATGTTGGGAAACCTGTGAATTATGATGGCTGCCCACACGCCCGGCGTGTTTAACGTCGCATTGATGTATTGCGCATTAACGAATTTCATTAGGTGCCAAATTGTTTGCGATAATATTTGCAATGATATAATGAGCCTCGTATTTAATCATAAAATAAATTTTGTTGGTTTCAAACAATTCGAATATAGCGGTTTAAATGATTATATTAATGAATTTGAATAACGCTCGACAATAGGTGTCATTATCGTTAAGTTACGAATATTATCACCGACTATTAAGAGAACTTTGCCAGAATAGTGTGAGATATTCCAGATCTTTAAAAGTAAACTATACAGCGTCCAATTATTAGATTTCGAATCAGAGTGCCTTTTTTTATTAAAAAAATGAAGTTCTTTCCACCTGTCCCTTGCAATAATTATAAAACAAAATCTCATACAACCCGACCATCTCGCTGATCGACACGTTTCTTAAGCTTCATTTCCCTTAACACCAAGTGCTTAACTCAACTCTGAAAATCATACAAAAAAAACACCAATCCTTCTCAACCATCCTAAAGCAAAATTCAAATGAACCCCATACCCGCCTTAACTAAAAATTGCTGGTAAGCAAAATCGGACTCTGCATGCGCTAGGTATCGATGGCTAAGCCGCATCCAGGTCATGGCCATTGCAGGCGAGCGGCAAAGGCTTCCGCCGTTGGTGCACGGTTAATGTCCCGGTGGAGAGGTGAAATTTTAATTAATTTTGCGCGAAACTCTGCTTAATGAAATGAGTTTTTTGTCAAGGGTATATGGTTGAAAATGTCGTGCGGTGACGTCGTTTTAACGTTGAGTGGTTTGGATTTTAGATGAAATATTAAAATTGTTGTTCAAATTTAAAGTATGCTAGTTTTTAAATTAAACTATTTTACGCATTTTATCGCGGTTTTAATATTTTAATTTTCTCCCGACGTTTCGAAGACTTTGCAGCCTTCATGGTCACGGGGGGGACTGAGGTGTTCATCCGCAAAGTCAGAGTTACAATATCTACCTACATTTTACGAATATACAACTTTTTAAAAATTTTCGCTGTTGGTGGTCCGATCTACGCAGAATGAGCTCACAGTGTCTTGAAGTTTAAATGTCTAACATTCGCGTAAACATAAGAAATCATTATGCTTGTTTTATGTTTTTTTTTTTTATATCGGAGGCGATTAAGCTGTGGTTGCGTCGAATAAGCTAATTAGACCAAGCAGTTTTTCCATCGTCTTTATGTTGAACCAGAATGTATCACCTTGATAAACTGATAAGAAGTGATGGATAGGATATTTTTTTAACTATATTAAATTAGAGACTATTGGCATTAAATTAATAAAAGTAGAATCTATAAGTTTAAACGCCACTGAAGATGATTTACAACCATTTTTCACGCTGTGTAAATGTATTTTAGTAACGAGAACATAACTATTTTTATAGCCACAAATAACTGCACAAATTAACATTAGCAAATCGTAATAAATAACGAATTCAAAGAGATATATTTATAACCGAGTAGGTGTAGCTCGCGGTTTCGCTTACTTCGAAGATATTCATGGAAGTCCCAATGTTAATCTTCCTGCACAAAAGTAATCTATCTGGACATCGACTACCTATATACGAAATTATATCAAAATCCGTTCAGCAGTTTGTGTGTTTACTTCCAACGAACATCCAAATATCTTTATAATCTCCTCCATTTATAATATTAATGTTTGCAGGTGGTAGGATATATTTTATATCCGCTCGGATAGCGACCACCGTACACAAGGTGTTAAAACCCGCCATAGTGGCCCACGTAGGTGTTTCACGTTCCGGGATCAGCCTGTGTATATGCGGTTCCAACAGGCCGGCATAATTGTGTCGACTATCAAGTGGTAATCATGTCTCATCAATCGACATTCGACTGGACCCCACTTCACTTACCATCAGGTGTAGATGATCACTTTGTCGTGCTCCTATAAAATTTTTTTTAGTAAGATTGTATCAAAATCCGTTCAGCAGTTTCTACGTTTACTCTAGGAAGATTCTATCAATATCCATTCAGCGGCTTTTACTAAAAAACATACAAACATACTCAAATTCTTTAGCAATATCAATAAGATACATACATCGTGGTGTGTGTGGTGTACACGATACACCAATGTTCTTAAATCAGGCACAAAGCGCAACACTTACGTTATAGCCGTGCGATCGTTAAAACTGTTGTTTTCTAATGAAAGTGATTTCGTTGCATGTCGAACGGTCGAGTTGATGATTTATCATCGGTGTTGCAGCTAGGTTTCGTTTTCGCGAGTTCGTGTTGTGATTGATTCGGTGATGAACGTGTTCTGTTATTTTCGGTGTTGATAATGGCTATAATTATCTTGAATAAGTCTGGTAGGTGTCAGTTTGTACAGAATTTACTATTTGAAATTATCAGTCAGATGTTTAGTATAGATGTTAATACATTTCTTTTTTGTTGACTTCGGCTGCTGTGCGGACTTCTCGATCATGTAGTAAATGTTAACATAAATTAATCTAGCCCAATCTGTCTGCGCTTCCAATAATGAACTATAATATATATTAAACACCAGACGTTTACGGCTTAGAGGCGCTGCTAATAGGTCACTAACTAAAAAGATCCATTTATAGAAACTGAATGGAACTGAACCTCAATTAATCAGTTCTACGAACCGCCTTCCTATTCTTTATGAACCAAGTATAAGTGGATATATGTAAAAAGTTTAATATATTTTAGCTTGTCTAATTAGATTTTATAGAATGGCTTTTGCTCGCGGCTTTGCCCGCGTGAAAGTTTTTATTCAGAATATATTTTCCGTAACTGCTTCCCAAGGTGTCAAACTCTCTCCATACTTAATTTCATTGAAGTCTGTTTAATAGTTTTTGAGTATAACACGTTCGAACAGACAAAACGAAGCGGCGGGAGACTTTATATGTTTATAACTTTTTAATAGGAACAATTCCGTCAAACATATTTGTTGCGTAACCTTATCCGTTTACGCAGCGCACGCAACGGAAGCTCTCAAAAGGAATAAATTTTCCCCGCATTTGCAAATTTTTTCAGTGAGCTTCGCTCCTATTGATCGTAGTGTTGCTATATAGCCTTCCTCGATAAATAGACAATCCAAAACCAAGAGAATGTTTCGTTCGAATGAATAGGTCCTGAAATTAGTGCATACACAAGATTGACACACCACTCGTGTATTGAAGAATAGTAACAATATACCACCCACTGAAGTTGCAGACAAAATTCTATCGTGTGACTCTACCGCACCTCATACTAAACTAATCCTCTAATATGTTACAAGTATTCATTATGTTAGATATACAGACGTTTATGCAGTGTATAGAATATAGATAGAGGTTTATGTGCTCATACGATGTAATAAAGGGCAGTTGAGTGAACCGTCCTTTCGCAAACATTGCGCGATTGCCGTCGAACTGGGCCTTTGTCGTGCAGTAAATGTCATCAAAATCTTTATAATGGTTTGGATATCGCAATAGACTGACCGTTATGCGGTTCTCAGACTACAAGCTAAGGTACTTTTACTAAGCTATATTACTTTTGTGCAGGCCGCAAACTATATACAGCCAGCAACAAAAGTGGCTGAACAAATTTCATTCCGCCACAGTGGCCCACGTGTGTTCGCATTCCGGGATCAGCCTGTGTATAATAATATCAGCCCTGTATTATATACTGTCCCACTGCTGGGCACGGGCTTCCTCAACTACTGAGAGGGATTAGGCCTTAGTCCACCACGCTAGCCTAGTGAGGATTAGTAGAATTCACTCACCTTCGAATTCCCTATAGAGAACTTCTTAGATATGCAGGTTTCCCCACGACGTTTTCCTTCAATAATAAAGCAAGCAATAATTCACAAAGAATACACACATAATTTTATAAAAGTCAGAGGTGTACCCTTGGGTTTTGAACCTTCGGACATTCGTCTCGGCAGTCCGTTCCACAACCAACCAGGCTATCGTCGCTGACTGCCTGCCTGTGCCGGTACCAACAGGCCGGCATAATTGTGTCGACTGTCGAGGGGTAATCATCTCTCGTCAGTCGACATTCTCCACTTACCAGAGAGGTGATCACTACACTTATTAGGTGTAGAAGGTCACTTTATCGATCCCGTATCAAAACTGTTCAGGCTTGTATGAGAAGCTGTTGTTCTTTTAGCAGCCTATGTTGCTTTCTTAAGTTTTATAGCTATTAAACCGCTAATGATATTGCGTCCTAATATGTCATACGATATGTCTAAAACTTTGCCCGTCATAACCTTGTTCGTTAGACAACAATATTAAATTTCTTGTATAATACTTTTCTGTTCAGTTTTTAAATTATCGGTTTCTGGTTTTAAGTTATCAAGTTTTTGATAACTAAAGATTTTCGTGAACCACGATCGTTCGTATCTTCAAAGACGTAAATATAAAAGACTAGCCTTTGTTAAAATTTTATTACGCCATTGTACTGCAAACTCCTTGGCTAGAGATTATCAAGGCTCCATTATAGCTCGGCCATTGTTCCGTACACAATTATATCACAATTAAAAACAAACGCCCTGTGAAACTGATGAGTTGGATTTAATTGTTTGTTTCCTCGTCGCTATTAAAATGTTAGTTAATCGACAGGTTAATGATAAAATGGATTTCCGTTTTAACTACTCTATTTGTGATAACATTACATATCTATTTCCATTGACCGTTCGATAAAGCGACTCTACGTTCATTAATGTAAATAACCATCAATGAACACCGTCGAGTTTGTTGTGATCGCTTGCCGTTTATTTTATTGGTGCCGGGGAAACTGCCGGCGAGCCTGTCACCTCCACAGGCTGCCAGTAGCGGTTTCGACCGCGAACCGGATGGACGTGTGATCCACGATCGTTTCGCTCTTGAATCACATGTGCGCGACAATTTGGATTGATATTTAAATGTGTTGTGGACGTTTTTAATGTTTATTATTGCGTGTTCTGGATAATTGACGTTACGTGTGAAAGTTTAAGATATTGTGTTTACACAGGAAGACTAAAACAACACCGCATCCGTAGATTTTCGTAAGCTTTTTTTACTATATTCACCTCCTAGCTACCTCTATCAGGTACATAAGATCTTCTAACAATGCATTATAATGAGTTTTTTGACTTAATTCTTAGACCCTTAGAACCCAAATTCGGTTGACGTTTTGGAATTCGAGTCGACTGAGGCGTTTAATTTCGTTCCGATATTATAGTTTACAACCGTGTCAAATTATATATTTATTGTTATTTGAATGGAGAACTAAATTACCTTCAAGAATTTATTCATTGAATTCACGGTTTTAAATTGGATTAATATTTTTATTTAAATAAAGAAAAATAAAATACAAGGTTGTTTGTGTTAAAATTACAAAACTCATATTTATTTATAAATGAATTTTACTAATAAAATAAATAAATAGCTTATATACCACGCAATAGTTGCACAAAATATATAACATAATGAATACAAATTATGATAGAAATGACAATTAGTATTAATTATAATAATATTGATATTAATTTATGCTTTAGTATTTCACTTGTACACGAAACATCGTTTTTTGTGAACTACATACAGTCTCTACTCTCTCTACGGTCGTAGAAAATTAAAACAAATTTCGGGCAAAAAAAAATTAACTTCACCCCATTTTGAGGGTCTTTTCTAGAATTGTGTTTGCTCATTTACGATCCGTGTGATTACTTATCTTTAGGAGCTACGACTTAAAACTAATTAATAGTGTTAATATCAGAAAAAACGAGTTAAGTGGGACGCACCAAGGGTTCCGATAAAAGGTAACGAAACCCCGCAAATATATAAAAAAAAATGCTTTAATATTTATCATTTAAGGATTGATTTTGTGATTCTACCCAATCACCTAATGAACACTAGTGTGTAGTTGCGATGAGTGAAATATTTCGAAAAGGTATCCGACACAACATATATATGTCCTTAGATAAATAACGTCTATGAATAAGGGGGATGGTCTCTACCTATCCACTAAGATACACAGAGATACGGAATTTGCAGATGTCAATGTGGGAGTCACGTATCGTGGAAAAATAGTGCATAATGCCAATGTAATAAGAAATGTGAGGGTCTCCAAATATATCATAGAATTGTTCTAGTATGATGTTCTATATGTAGTAGATGAGAAAGCTTTGAAACATGAAATGATATAGGTTAATAATATTTATAAAGAAAATATGAGAGGAACGAGGCACATATCTTTGTAGTACATTTTAAGAGCCAAAAACAACGACTAAGAATGGCAAAGGTAGTAATGTAACTAAAGGCAGTCTGCATATCATTCTAATGTTAATTAGATTTTACATAAATTACGAAAGGGAAGCCGGTAGAAATCGGGGTATATGGACTTTTTACTACTGCTAATGTGATATGCTTACACCCCTTAATACAAGGATATTAGATTTAAAATCGCTTGCACTTATATAAACACGTATACACAAACCACTGAACCATAAGATTTGGTTCACACATTGATTGAATACGTCTTACAAATAAGGAAGCCTGTTCGCAAAGTGGAGCATGACAAACATGGTAAAACATTTGAAAAGTTATATTAAGTTGTACAATCGTGTTTATGGATATTGTAAAGAAATGGTGCTTGCATTCAAAATGGCTGACCTTGTTCAAGAAACTTTAAAAAAAGATAAATATAGTCCACTTTTTTGATAAAATGGCTGACTATTTAGAATCATTTAAGGAAGGAAATACTCAAAAGTTTATTAAAAAAAATCTATTGATAACATCAGACTTCGAAATTTCGTTTTTTTTTTTCGAATATTTCGACTCGCTGTACCTATCTCGGCTCGTATACCACGGAATACATGAAGCCAGCTTGTACTGACTGCTTGTTACGTCCATCCATACAGTGATCGACATTTCCGGAATCCGTAGGCGCAAACACTCCACTCAAATCTCTTCTGGTACAGAGGCTGTTTATACATGGTGGTCACTTAACACCAAGTGACCCTAAACAAAAAAACCAGAAGTATAAGTACTCCAAAAGATGTAAAACAAATTCTCACGACCGGGTTCAATGAACTAGCACAGAGCCCTTCTGTGTGCCATTAGTTATGTTCTAATAAAACATGTACACGTTTGTCAATGTACCGTATTCAGGAAAGGGACAACATTCTTACCTTTTTAGACATACTTATTGTTATATAAAGATTTTTTTCGACTCTACATTCTACTAATAATGTACATAAATAATTTATTGATTTTTGTACAGTTCTTTTATGTAAATACGGAAAAAAACACACATACAAAACCGGTATTATCGCGAAAACAAGAACTGGTTAACCAAACATTTTTTTTTAATTCTCTAAACTGATGAACCATAAAAAAAACATAAATATTATTTAGCCGTATATAGTCATATGTGCACAGTTCATAATTCATCTGTTTGAGCATATTGCAATGTATTGACGACGTAACTAAGTCCATGCGTTACTACGGACAGACACCAGGCCTTCAAGACTTATTCATGAAGATTTCACTATACGCGATACTCCAACAAACGTAAACATTCAAGAAACAACTTAGAAGGTCGATAATACAAATAGAACTCCACACAGACGGAGTCGCTGTCACACCTAACATTAAATAAATAAGAAATATCATTTAATCTCCCGCGACGAAGAAAAATCTCAAGAGTAAACAAGATGAGCTCTCGCGTTTCCCATACTTGTTTGTTCCGCTTCGGCTCTGGGACGAAAAAATGTACACGAACACTATGGCGACGGTAATCATAATTAAAGAGTTATTATAAACCGAATTGCAACAAAATAATGATAGTTACCTTGTAGTTTGTACCGTGTCTGTTACCGCGGACTCGTTGCGGCAACTATTTACGTACGAAAAAGACGTATCTGCTTTAAATTTATATTTTTTTAGGAATTCATATCGAATTGTTAGTAATATATAAGATATTAGCCATTAATATAAATTACCTGTAACTTGGCAGCACAGCGTTGCGAAAATTTGAAATTAATATGAGAGTGGCGGAACAGAGAGTGCACCTGTGTATTACGCACACACTTGTGCACTATAATATCTTCTCCGTATTGTGTGCTTATTGAGTGATTCATTCATTTTTTGTTGTCAAAGTGTCAAAATTGTAATCAAATTGTATATCTAATGAATATTCTGTTTTGCTGCTCGCATTACCCACGCATTGCCCACATGGTAACAAAGATGACATAAACCCACTAATGATTATAACATCCCTCCCGACAGATAATACGTAATATAACATACACACTCGTGTAACATCTAAAATGAACTAAATGAATTACAAACTAAAGTCCAAAGTCGGTATTAACCTAATTTAGTTTGTAAAGCCTAGAGTCCTTCACTCGACGTGGCACGTAAAGCTGTCAGTTGCGGCGGCTGCTAAATGGGATTTTTGGCGTCGGAAAATTTACTCGTGCTGCCTGGTGTACGCGTGCAAATTTCTTCACAGCTGATAGTCTGAAAATCCTAGCATATTTTTGGATTTTTAAAATGTTTAAGTAATTTTAGATAATGTGTATAGACATTGAAATTAAACTACTTTTCCAATTCTATCGCGGTTTTTTATATTTTAGTTTTCTGTCGACGTTTCGAAGACTTTGCAGCCTCATGGTCACGGGGGGAACTGACTACAGAGCAGTGGCGAATGGTGAATGTTTTCAATAGTAACCTGAGGCAAAAATTAGGTGCCTTGGATAACATATCGCATACAATTTGACAGAAAACAAATACTAAGACAAACGTAAATAAACCCAAAAGGGAAGCCGGTAGGAATCGGGTTGTATGGCTGCTGCGCTTCTGGTATAGAGGTGATTATGTAGATGTATTCTATACGCTAGATGCGCGTTTTTCATGCTTGCGCTCTCTGTACGTTTCCAGACTAATTATTTATATATAGTAGTTGATAGCGACCGGTAATAAGGTGTTTTATTAGGAAATTCTCATTTATGTTTAACCATATTTGGTGTTATTAGATTTTTTAATTATGTAAATTCTGACAAAATATCAAGATGTCTGTTTTACTTGTTGGACATAAACCCGCCATAGTGGCTCACGTAAGTGGGTCGCGTCCCGGGATCACCCTGTGTATATTCCGGTTCTAACAGGCCGGCATAATTATTTCGACTTCCGAGGGGTAATCATCTCTCGTCATACTTTGTACCCCCATCCACTTACCATCAGGTGCAGAGTAGTGTATCGCATTTACTGCGCGTTTAGGTTCGTTTAAAGCACGTCGGCGCGTACGCAATACGCCGTAAAAATGTTCTCTTTAGTGTTTGAAGTAGCGCTTGGTCGTAAAACTACACATCAGGGGCCTTATTCTCTATCCCGCGCGTTATTTTAACAGTGCGTAACAAGCACGTAACACAACGCATCATGTTTAGGACTATAGAAATTTGGCTTACAGAATACCATTCCACGCACATTTCTCGAAGATAACATGACACGGCCGCGTTACGCGTTTACATTATCATATAGAATAAGGGCCCAGGTGTTTTAGTACCGGCAAGTGAGACAATCTTGTTATTTACGAACACTTAAGGTTTATGGACGATTTGAAACAATTCGTACTTTTAATGCTTATCGTATTCCAAACACGCTGTATTGTGTACAGTCAACCACGGAAATAGCTAAGCAAATTTTAAACTCAAACCTTTTGTGTCCCTACCCACATTTATATCTAAAATAAGCTTATAAATGTTTATTTTATATAAAGAAAAATTTAATTTGTTTTACAATCTTTGTGGCTGCAAGACTTTTCTAATAATTTTTTCCCTTCAGTTGAATCAATTTCCTGTTTTTATCATACTGTAGTCGAACACAGGTTTTGTGTTAATGTTAGAGAAAGTATTTAGATTTTACCAATATCTCTTAATAAGACACGGTATATGCAATATGGTGCTTTGAAAAGCTCGCTGATATACCAAAGAGGCTATAAATATCTTATGAATGAATTTGCTCAACAAAATAAATTTTGCACTCTTTTAGAGTTGATGCCGTATACACTCATAAGGATATACCTGACACGAGTTTAGTCACCTTCACCATTCTTTACATCACCGCACGCAAACATCATCGGAATGACTAATTTATTTTGAAACGCATTAACAACTTTATCGGCCCCATTTATTAGGCACAAACTACAATAATAATAATTTAAAATGCTTTCGATAAAACACGATAAACAAATAAATTAAATATCAATTAGTGGCGATGATAAATCAACTAATGAATCTTAACTAATGTATAAATGGAATTCGATAGATATTTTTAACGCACTTTTTTAAAATTCGATTTTTTACGCTGAAATTGAACGTAACAAATATTGTGTTCCATTTCCAAATTAAAATCGTTTGTATCTTTGTATTGACATTGACCACGAGCGTTGTGTTCCATTTTCAAAATTTGATGTAATACGGACATTATTTTTTATAGCTAGCTGGATGTCGCTTACTATATGCATCTGTATAACCTATAAATTTAATTGTAATTTGAATAGATTGTGAAACGCATTTATTATGTAAACCGAATGCTGAGGATGGCGTTACGCGACAGAAGATCGTCTGTGCAAATTAGGTCGTAATGCGTCAAGGGCGCATTTGTACAAGAACCCAACTACACTACCTAGTTAATTACTAAGCGTCCATTAAGTGTGGTAAGCCATTTATGGCCCCTCAGTTCGAATAAAGGCGGCGGTTGGTATTAAGGTACTCGTCTCTTTGAATGAATCAAATATTTTCATCACATTCTAAGTCAAACAAAATTCTTAGATCGGTCCCTTTGAAAAGCTTATAGCTATTCAAGAAGCAATTTGTTTAATCGCTTTTCAAGGGAGACTGACGCCGCTCTTGATTTACGATCTTATATAGAGGCAATAAATGTGACTTTTATTTGGCAAATATAAAACGTGGGAGTTGACAGAATACGCTATGTCCATGGTCCGATCGGATTTTCCTTTGACGGTGACCAATTTAAGTGGATCTATTCATCTATAGAGCCTTTTATGTTAAGCTCAGTGCACACGAGTAGTTTTAGCATCCAAGCAAGTCTTTATTAACCAATGTTGTGTCTTCTCTATAGACTTGTTATGTAGTTTATGGAATAACGATGGTAATCATTCTTTGGATGGTTGTAGTATGTATGTCGTTTACATGACAATTTAAAGTTGAATTGTATGGCAAAATCAAACGGATTGATAAATTACAAGAACTGAGTAGCAGATAATGTATTATTCTTCTTTTTGTTGAAAATTACAAAAAGACGCGAGATTAATAAAAAACAAATGCGCAGAAATTAAAAGCCTGTTGAACTGCACACGACCCAGTTGCGCCACCTTACCATGTAGTCGGATTGCTTTAAGTTATAATTTATATCTACCATAGATTATTTCTTAAATGAACAGGGTTTCAATTACCAATACCTTTTCACAGCGGGGGCGAATCGATTTGATATACAAGAGGCTGTTATGACGAAAATTTTTAATAATATTTATCGAGGATTGGTATATGGGACTTTGGGAATTAAGTTGCGATATTCTTAGCAAACATTATTAGGTTAAAAATGTACTATGTGTTCTGTTTAGTTATCAGTGGCGGATGGTCCATATAACCTCTTTATGTGGAATCTAATTATGATTAGAAAGATTTGCAGACCGCATTCATACATATATAGCGACAATAGCCTAGTTGGTTGTGGAACGGACTGCCGAGACGAATGTCCGCAGGTTCAAATCCCACTCACCTCGGACTTTTCAAAAAAATTATGTGTGTATTCTTTGTGAATAATCGCTTGCTTTAACAGTGAAGGAAAACATCGTGAGGAAACCTGCATATCTGAAATATTCTCTATTAGGAATTTTCGAGGGTGTGTGAAATGAAATGAAATGAAATGAAATGATTTATTTTTGAATCTGTAAAATGTTATACATTATTTAGATTCCGTCAATATTAACTCTACCACCAGTTCGGAAAGCAGTTTTCACCAGAGAAGAACGGGCAAGAAACTCTGGTGTTGCTCTTTTCAATCAGTTTAGGGTAAAGACTACAGTACATGAAAAAAAAAGAGTTTAGAGCAGTTCATTTATAGGCTC